>NW_017189516.1:46897396-47082646 GCF_001704415.2 Capra hircus
TAAATGCTGTTTACTTTTTATTCATTTCAGTAACTTTTATTTATGAAAGTTCTAATTCATTCTTTTTTTAAATGTACCTTTTGTCATGATATTTATTTCTTATGGCTTTAAAAAATTTAGGGGAATTCATAACTTTAAATACATGTACATTAAAGATTCTTTCTGATTGCTAGTCCGTTAGGTTATTGGATTTTCATTTCTCTGCTGTGTCATTGCTAATTCTCACTGATGGTGATGGGATTTTGTCTTGTCTCCCCCATCTCCTGGTCCCTCATGAAAATCCTGTGATACCAGGATTTGGGGTAATGGAAGTATTACTCCAAAGTATTTTTGCTTTTGCCAGGAGTCCCAGGATATCACCATTGTAGGACAAATATTTATTGTTATTTTCCCAGTTTGAGGATTTCTAGCCCATGTAGGTTGTGAAAATTTGAACTTAAACCTTTATGAGATGCAGAACTATGGCAGAGGGATCTTTCTCTTTAAACTTTACCAGTGGGCAAACTTTTTCTTGCTAATCCCTTCACCAAAGGTGTAGTCCCTTGTTCTGGGATTTCTTTGAGTCTCAGTGCCATCTTGCTCTTCATAGATACTAGGGCTTACCTCCTTTTTCTACATGAGCATTAAAATCCAATCTCCTGTATTACTGGGGCTAACAATCACCACTACATTTGCTTCTGTTTGAAATACACAATAAAGATTTTTAAATGATGAGTGAATTATGATTGATACAGAGCAGCATAGAAGGCAAATGAGGATATTTTTTGGAAAAACATAACTCTTGAGTCTCTCAACCACATATTAAATGGTGGTGGTGGTTGGTGTTTTAGTTGCTACATTGTGTCTGACTCCTATGACCCCATGGATTGTAGCCAGTCAAGCTCCTCTGTCCATGAAATTCTCCAGGCAAGAATACTGGAGTGGGATGCCTCTCCAGGGGATCTTCTCAACCCAGGGATCAAACCTGTGTCTCCTGCATTGGCAAGTGAATTCTTCACCGCTGAGCCATTAGGGAAGCCCAAATTATCTCTACTACATTTTTATGGTCAAAATATGGGACTATGTTCCATCTAAGCAGTTCTTTTCTTTCCAGTTGTGTTTTTTTTTTGACATTTATCATTTGTGAGTCTATATATTTATATTATTACTATATTTATAAGCACAATTTTAAGTCACCTAAAGCTAGAACATGGAGCATTAAGCATTATACTGCAGTTATCTCAAGTTTGGGACTACATTTGGAAAAAGGTTTGTATTAAAATGGTATTTATTTGTAAAATCCATGTACTTGATTAAATCATTTGTTAATTTTAAGATTTGACTTCATTATAAATAACCCTGAGATTAAACACACAGACATGTCACAGTCTTCATTATTTGCAAAGTATTCATGTGTCTAGGAAAGCAAATGTGCTAAAATAATATAGTTTGAGCCTGTGGTGAGTCCTAAATTAAATGATGCCTAGATTGCTACCAATATATAGATTTTTATCAAATTTATATCCTCTTTTCTATTTATCTGTCAGATGACTATATATTAGATCAGTAAGCAGACTTTGTATGGCTATAGTTGTGATTCTGAATAATATTAAAAAAGCAGTCCTGAATTGGTTAGGATTAACCAAACAATGCTGTAGTAAGAATATTACAGTGTGACAGACATGGACATAGATACCTGGATTTCATTAGTGTATATGGAATCATCAAAGTTCTAGAAACCAGAAAGAATGTGTAAAATGGTGTCTGTTTCGTGTATGTGTGTATGTTGAAGAAGAGGGGGCAGAGAGAATCCTCACTAGCTAGGAATCACTTCTTTAGTAGTCAGTGGTATGATGACTTTAGGGTTGTGTGTTGGCAATGCCTGAATCAGAATTGCTTGTCGAGCAAAAAAGACGCAGATGTGTATAGTGGACTTCTGGACTCAGAGGGAGAGGGAGAGGGTGGGACGATTTGGGAGAATGGCATTGAAACATATATACTATCATGTAAGAATCGAATCACCAGTCTATGTCCGATGCAGGAAACAGCATGCTTGGGGCTGGTGCAAGGGGATGACCCAGAGGGATGTTGTGGGGAGGGAGGTGGGGGGGGGTTCATGTTTGGGAACGCATGTACACCCATGGTGGATTCATGTCAATGTATGGCAAAACCAATACAGTATTGTAAAGTAAAATAAAGTAAAAATAAAAATAAAAAATAAAAAGAGTATTAAGCAAAAAAAAAAAAAAAAAAGAATTGCTTGTCGATGTAGTTATGTTAGCATGTGCTATTTATTCATGGCTTTGCTTATAGATCCCTGAGAGAAGTGAGATGAGATTTCTAAATTATATCATTGGTCCTAAGGGCAACTGTTTGCTTTGATCCTAGATGGAAAATAATTCTGGAGAGGGTAGTTTCACTGAGAACTTTTAGTAAAACAACATAGACTTCACTCTGGTTTCCAGATTAGGCCAACACATTTTATTCTACCATTAAAAAATCATGAAAAATGATTGCCTTCATGATAGCTAGTGTTTGCTCCTTTGTGAACCAAGGATTTTATGTTGGGTGCTAGTTGGTTGATTGTTGGATAAGAGCAATGTGAGTATTTTCTACTCTTCCCTTACTTTTAAAAATTTTTTATTTTTATAAATTATGAAAGCATGATAACACATTTATGGGAAACTTGAAAAATACAGAATAAGTTTACATAATTGTTGCACTATGTATTACAGTTTTTTTTTAAGTAGGTAAATTAAGATACTCTTCCCTTGTTGTGAGTGTAAAAGCAAGCACAAGTGAGCAGTCACTCTCACAGTGTCCTTATGTGTAAGGACACTTAGACATAAAGAACAATTACAAACCAAGAACTAGCAACCAATTAGCAATTCTTTATTAGAACCCTGGGTCCATTTCTTCTTTTATTAAATCAGCACGTTAATACCCAGGAGTAAAGAATAATGATTTTGAAGTGTTTGTTTTGCATTTCAAGGAAGGGGTCCAGGATTATTTAGCTTTTTCAAGTACTGATGCCTTAAAACAAGATTTACTTAGTCCAGTTTAGGTCATTGACCTATGACAGTTTGAAAGCATCATACATGCCAGTATTTTTAGCTTTCATAGATTGTCTCATCTCATAGTATCTATTATCTTTCAAAGAAAACTTAAAATTCTTAGTAAGAATTAACTAGACAAATCAGAAAACATAAAAATTTTTAAAGTTTAGGTAATTGTAAAGAATAAAAACTAGAGGTCACTGTGATTCTTGTTTGCAACAGGCTGCCTTTAGGATAATGTAGTTTTTATAAAATTTTATGCAAAGTAGGTGCTTCCCTCATTCAAATATAATATACTTTAAAAGAGGAACAAATTTGGTATATTGTTTAAAAATCCAGATGCTAGCTTATTTTCTTCTAAAACTTTCAACCTTTTAACTTAGACAACTCTCTGCTTAAAGGAAATTGTCTTTGCTATAGCTGTTTCAGAACAGCTTCATGGAGGTGGGAGAAATTAATTTGAGCTACAATAAACATATGGCATTTAGTAGGCAATTGGCTTTTCAACCATAACCATAGCAGTCTCCTCCATACATGGCATTATGTTTTATTAACGTAATTTAAATAAGGATGTTCTGGGTTATCATTTACACAGATTAAATTCCCCACCTAATGTACATGTAACTAAATGCACATTTACCTACATAATAGCTATTGGTCACAGTTTTCATGGTGGTCGCTCAGCCAGAAAATAAGGTTGCAGTTCTTTATGTGTGTTAAAGAATACATGTATACATGCTCCTTCATAAATCCCTGGGCTGGTATGAGGACCACTCCCTCACTCAGCTCTCAGGAAGCCCTGCTGATTGGTTGACATCATCCCCAAAACCAGCAGCAACCTTTCCATCCCCCAATCAGCTGCTTCAGATTTCAAGAAGTTGATCATTTTGTTTTCACTGAGCAAAGTGTTTTAACTGAATCATTTGCAATCAAAACCGTTCCTCACTTTGAGCCAAAACAGAATTTTATGAGCGCACGTAGTCACTCAAATTGAGGACTACATGCTATAACCTTTCTCAACTGGGCTAAATTAAATATGTAATACTCCCAGGAGCAATTTTTGAGAAGAGCACTTGGCCTTACTTTAACTAGTAAATCATTAAAACACACGTGGAAACATTCCATATTATTTTGATTTGACCCTTTGGCAGTAAATGGCCACTTCCTTACAACTTATATTCTTTTTTTTTCCAAAAATAATTTACTGCCACCTGGTTTGCCTTTAGGCATTTTCCTGTGTGTTCAAAAACATTGATATGTTTCTCTGGATTTTTATAAGATCCATATATTGTTTTGAGTCAGCTTCTTCTAATTTCTTAATATTTTATCTGCATAATATCTAAGTGTTAGTGACATGAAAACTCTGATTCTATGGTTTTAAAGAGGGGACTATAAGCTGTTTGCCCTTTAATTAGTGAACTTTTAAATATCCTTCCTTTGTTTCTTACATGAGCGGAGAATAAAAATGGCATAGTTTTCATTAGTCCTGACTTAAAGTAAAATTAATTGCTGATATTCTTTTCTTTCTAGATATCTTCCTTCTTGCTGAGACCAGTATTAAATTCTGTATCAAATAAGTACTTCTAAACAGATATTCCTCAACATGACAAATTCATGTAAAAACTACTCTTAGGTCAGTGTAGTGCTGTGAATTAAGTACATATGAATTTCAGCAGAGCCTTTGAGCAAGTCTCTGATGATAGCCGTGTTATTTAGATGGTGAAATAGGGCCTATCACCAAAGACAGTGAAATACACTTGACCTCTTGGTGTTTTGAACAATCTCCTATTCCCTGTTGAGGTTATGAAGCTGAATCCGGCCTCTGTAACCCAACACTGAATTAAATCTCAGAGACAAGAGTTTGGAATGAAGTAGAAAAGAATAGCTTTATTGCTTTGCCAGGCAAAGGAGGCCACAGTGGGCGAATGCCCTCAAAACTGTGTGTCCCCATCTGAAGAGGGTAGTAAGAAGTTTTATAGTAATGGTTCAAAGAGTAATGGTTCAGCTCTTGGACATTCTTTTGACTGGTTGGTGATGAGGTGTGTGGGCATCAGCATCATCTGTTCTGATTCCAGCCAGACTGGGATCTAGTGCTTGTGGGCAGCACACAGTTAGCTTCTCCCACTTGGTGAGGGTTTCATTCTCTGCAAATAGCTCAAAGATAATTTTTTGTGTGTATTCTTTGAGAGGGGACCAGGACCCTGCCCCAAGGCTGTTCTTTTCTTCTGAAGACTCCTCCCCGGTCTCTGCATCTAGTTAGCATCTGTTTGAACCTGCTCTTTGGAACTCAGGGAAGGTCAGGGAGGCTGAATGAAGCATATTTCCTGTAGTCAAAAAATGGGGGACACAGAAATAGTTTTGTGCCCAGGAACCCCACAGGGTCCTGCTGGGTATCATTTACTGAGAATTCAAGCCTCTAAAAGTCTCTTGTCTCTTCCCCACAACTCCTCCTCATTCTTATTGTTGATAGTATTATTGTCCTAAGTTATGACAAACAAAAAATAAAAGGGAGAATTACAAATAACAATAAAAAGGCATGTTACCAAACTGTTGGATGGCTCTGGAGAAGATATGAAGACTGAGCACAGAGACAAAAAATATGAAATATGAAGATGAAAATGTAAGAGGCATATTAGGAATGGTGAAAACTACTAGCATAGATATAACCGGAGTCAGAAAAGGTATTTTGTATATAGATAGTAAACATTTTAAATTGTACAGTTAATTATTGTGATATGCCATTTATATTTATATTTTTTAATATTTTGAAATTTACTTTGGTCAAAGAAGTGAGAAGAGGGATTGCTTTTTTAAAAAAATATCATTAGTTTTCCTGACATCATTTAGCATATAATTCATTCTTTCCATAAGATATTAAAATACCCTCTTTGTGTGTGTGTGTGTTCAGTCATATCTGACTTTGTGACCCCATGGACTGTAGCCCACCAGGCTCCTCTGTCCATGGAATTTTCCAGGCAAGAATACTGGAGTAGGTTGCCATTTCGTACTCCAGGGGATCTTCCTGACCCAGGGATCAAACCTACATCTCTTATATTTCCTGCATTGGCAGATGGATTCTTTATCTAGGGAAGTAATAGTAAAATACCCTCTTTAACATATATAAAATATTATATATTTTGGTATTTCTGAGCCTGCTATTCTGCGTAGAAATGGATCTTCCTTGATCCGTGTGTATAAATGAGCAATGGCTGGATTTTTAACTAATGTGGTTTTATGTTTAAATAATTGATAGGATGAAGTCCATTCTTATCCTTCCCTATCAGGAGATCCTTGACTTTCAGTGTGCATTTGTCGTTTGAACTGGTCCTAAAGTCATTTCGTCAATATAAAAACATGCTACTGGGATTTTTAGTATAATTATATTAAACTTACAGGTTCATTTGAGGAAATAATAATATTGAAACTATGAATATTCCTATAGAGATTCATGGTATCAGTTCAGTTCAGTCATTCAGTCGTGTCCAGCTGTTTGTGACCCCATGAACCACAGCATGCCAGGCTTCCCTGTCCATCACCAACTGCCAGAGTCTACCCAGACCCATATCCATTGAATCAGTGATGCCATCCAATGATCTCATCCTCTGTCGTCCCCTTCTCCTCCTGCCCCCAATCTTTCCCAGCAGCAGGGTCTTTTCAAATGAGTCAGTTCTTCCCATCAGGTGGCCAAAATATTGGAGTTTCAGCTTCAGCATCAGTCCTTCCAATGAATATTCAGGACTGATCTCCTTTAGGATGGACTGGTTGGATCTCCTTGCAGTCCAAGGGACTCTCAAGAGTCTTCTCCAACACCATAGTTCAAAAGCATCAATTCTTCGGTGCTCAGCTTTCTTTATAGTCCAACTCTCACATCCATACATGACCACTGGATAAACCATAGCTTTGACTAGATGGACCATTGTTGGCAAAGTAATGTCTGCTTTTTAATATGCTGTCTTGGTTGGTCATAACTTTCCTTCCAAAGAGTAAGCATCTTTTAATTTCATGGCTGCAGTCACCATCTGCAGTGATTTTGGAGCCCCCCAAAATAAAGTCAGCCACTGTTTCCACTGTTTCCCCATCTATTTGCCATGAAGTGATGGGACTGGATGCCTTGATCTTAGTTTTCTGAATGTTGAGCTTTAAGCCAACTTTTTCACTCTCCTCTTTCACTGTCATCAAAAGGCTCTTTAGTTCTTCGTCATGGTATAACTTTCTGTTTATTCAGTATTCATTTGTATTCCTGAGTAAAGAATTGTAATTCCTTTCATATACATTTTACATGTTTTTGTTAAGTCTCTTTCCTAACTATTATATATATTTTATCATTAAAGAGAATTCAATATTATATTCACAATATTTTCTATCTGGTTATTTCCAGTATATAGGAGAGATTTTAAAAAATAACTTGTAACTTGCCACCCTATTGAATCTCTTAATAGTTTTAATTGTTTTAAGATGATTCTCTTTGAATGTCCAGAAAGATAATCACATCACTTTAATTACTATTTTGTTTCTGAAATATTTAAATCTCTAGTGCTTTTATCACATGGCATTTTTCTAGAACTTCTGAGACAGTATTGAATAAAAATGATAATTATTAGCCCTGTGTTCTTGATAAATTCTCTCATTCACTTATTCAACAGATTCATTAAGTGCCTACTATATTCTAGTCTATAAGGTTAATGCAATTCCAATAAAATTACAACAATATTTTTCATATTGACCAAATGACTTTAAAGGTCATATCAAAGAATAAATGCACAAGGCCACAAGGGAACGTAACTGATTAAAACACAAAATGTTTCCTTTAATGCATGCATTACCTGGCAGCTCAGCTGGTGAAGAATCCACCTGCAATGCAGGAGACTCCGGTTTGATTCCTGGGTCAGGAAGATCCACTGGAGAAGGGATAGGCTACCTACTCCAATATTCTTGGGCTTCCCTGGTGTCTCAGCTGGTAAAGAATCTGCCTGCAATGCAGGAGACCTGGGTTCGATCCCTGGATTGGGAAGATCCTCTAGAGAAGAGAAAGGCTACCTACTCTAGTATTCTGGCCTGAAGAATTCCATGGAATGTATAGTCTATGGGGTTGCACAGAGTCAGACACGACCGAGCAACTTTTACTTCCACTTTCACCTTAGAAGGAACTTAAATTCTAACAGAGGGAAGCAGCCAACAAATAAGTAAGCAGGAAATACAGATTTGCATATTAATGTGAAGATTATGAAGAAAATATAATTGAGTATCTCAATAGATAGAGACTATGAGTGATACTAGTGGTAAAGAACCCACCTGTCAATGTAGGAGCTGTAAGATTTGGGTTCGATCAGTCAGAAAGATCCACTGGAGAAGGAAGAGGCAATCCTCTAGTATTCTTGCCTGGGAAATCCCATGGACAGAGAAGCCTGGCAAGCTTAGGTCCATAGGAATTCCAAAGAGTTGGACATGACTGAGCAACTAAGCACATGAGCTAGAGGGTGCTGTTTTGTAATTGGAAAAACCTTTCAGAGGAGGTAGCATTTGAGGTGAGATTTGTAAGAGGAAAAGGCAATCATATGAAAATCTGGTGCAAGAGTGTTTGTTGCTGGAATGAGGACAGTAAGTACAGGCACTCTGAGATTGAACAAGCTTGTCATGTTGAAGGCACCAGGAGGTTCCTGTGGCTGGATGTGGTTGGTCAGTGTGAAAGAGGTAGACTTTAGGGTCATAGAGGTGAGGTGCAGATGCTCAGTGCCCTTCTAACTACAGGGAAGCCACTGGAAATTGGTAAGCAAGGGCAAGATACAAATTGAACTTTAAGAATACTCTGGATGCTCAGTGGATGACAATAGAGAATCTAGAGTGGAGACAGGGAGACTAATTTGAGGTTTTTGTAATTAGCCAAGTATGAGAAAGGTTGGCGGCTTATGCTAGGTTGTAAGCAATGCTAATATGAAAGATGCTCAGACTCAGCAAACATTTTGGTATTATGACAGTGAAACGTGCTGATAGGTGACTAGTTACAGTTAATAGGTGGCAAGTTAGGGTGCACAGATGGCAGGTGCATAGATCTGCAGCCTAAATGACTGGTTGTACAGTAGCACCACTTACTGAGATGGGGGCGGCTTGAGGAGGAGTGCATATTAAGGACAAAGGCCAATAGTTCTTTTCAAGAAGTGTTAAATAGCAAAATGAGAAGGCTAAATTATCATACAGAAGACATTTAAAGCCATGGGGCTGGATGATGTCACCTAGGGAGCATATATAAAGATCATGAAGTGTCCAAGGGAAACAGAACTGGGAAGATAAAGAGAAGCTAGTGAGACAGAAGGAAAACTAGAAGTATCAGGTCCTATGCTAGATACACGAATACAATGGTAGCCCTGCCACTTACTGCTTATTGTCTAGTCTCTTTCAATTCTAATGATGATGGTAGTGCCTCTCATTTTACCCTTCACCATAATGATGTGGGCAGCTGTTGGTTTTGATAGATACATTTTCAATGTTAAGCAGGTACCCTCTAATTTCTAATGGACAAGGAGATTTTATTATTTTACAATCATGAATGCTTGTTGAATTTTATCAGATGGCCTGTCAACTTCTATCAGGCTGATCATACATTAATAGATATCCAGAAGTTAAACCAATTTGCATTTCTGAAGTAAACCAATTTTGGTCATGGTGAATTACTTTAAAATCTTCTGATGGGTTGACCCTGCAATTAGTTTTAGATTTTTGCTTCCATGCTTGTGTGTATTCTGGCTTCAGTTTATGTTATACTTTTTAAGGTTCAATATCATGGTTTTGCTAACCTCATGAATTAAATTGGACAGCTCACTTTTATTATGTTTGAACGTGAAAGTGTTAGTCACTCAGTCGTGTCTGACTCTTTGCAACCCCATGGACTAGCCTGTGAGACTCCTCTGTCCATGGGATTCTCCAAGTAAGAATATTGGAGTGTGTAGCCATTCCCTTCTCCAGTGGATCTTCCTCACTCAGGGATCAAATCTGGGTCCTCCTGCACTGGCAGGCAGATTCTTTACCATCTGAGCCACCAAGGAAGTTAAATTACACAAAACATTTTTTTCCTTTAATATTAGATAGATAATCCTTCCATTCTCTGATAGGACATCTGAATTCCAAACTGTTCTCTTCAGTCAGTGTTGTTTTATTAAAGATTTTTCTTTCCTTGGTTAGTTTTGCATATTGATAGTTGTTCTTGAAAAGTTGTTCATTTCATGAAGATTTTCAAATTTATTAGAATAAATGTATTTATATAATATTTAAAATCTCCATTCTTATCGTTAAATCTTGTTTCTGACTCTTGTTGCATATTTGCAGTTTCTATTTTCTCTCAGATTTTCAGGAGGCAGGCAATTTTTACCAGTCCTTTAGAAATACTACCTCTTGGTTTCATCATTTCTAGTCTTTGCTATTTTATTTTGCCTCCTAGTTTAAAAATCCTTCCTTCTTCTTTTAATTTATCGTACTGTGGTTTTTCAAAATTCTTGAATTTGACTTCTTAGTTCATTTATTTTCACATTTTTGTATAGCCTTAAAAGTCTTTTAATTCTATAGGTATCTGAGCAAGCTTTGCCTGAATTTCATATATAGGCTTCTTAGTGTCATTAATTTATAAACACTTTACATATGAAATTTAGGTTTTGTTTTAATTGCAGTCATTTCAAATAGAGTATTTACATTTCCTAATGGCTAGAACTCTTTATTCTTTGTTATTAATATCCAGTTCTATTAAAGTTGTATAGTAGATTTTTAAAGGTCCCATCTGTTTATTTTTTGTAAATGTTGAATACATTTTGAAAAATAAGATATTTTTTATTACTTCTTTGTAGGATAACATTCTTGACCCGGATAGTTTAAGCTAGTCTCATTATTTATAGTATTTGAAGTCACTGTTACTCTTTTTCTGGCTTGCTTATTTGATTTGCTGGTTTCTTGGAGAGATATGTTGAATTCTCTATCATGACTGTTTTATTTTTAAACTTTTCATTTCTCATAATTTTGCTTCATATATCCTAAAATATTCAATCCTACTTTTCCACTGGCTGACTACAGATGGAAATTGTATTTAGTTCTGGTTGTCACTTTTAAGGAAAACAGACTATGGATCATAGCTAAAAATAAAAAAGTGATCAGAGTGATCAAAGAACTGAAGTCATGTCACTTGGTGACTAGTAAAAGGAACTGGGGCATTCCATTTGGATGTTAAATGGGTATAACTTTTTGATATGCCATTGGACAGTGAAGTTAAGGTTGATCTGAATAACTTCAAATAGCAGAACTGGAAAAAGTTTGGAAAAATAATAAGGAAGCTGGGTTTGTCTCAGTATAAGGAAGGTATTCTGATAAAGTTGTTCTGAAATGAAGCTGAAAGCTGCTAGAAATGGTGAAATTGATGTCACTGAGCTAGGCTAGCAGAGGCTAAATTACTACTTGCCAGGCTACTATGGGACTTCCCTTGTGGCTCAGATAGTAAAGCGTCTGTCTGCAATGCAGGAGACCCGGGTTCAAGCCCTGGGTTGGGAAGATCCCCTGGAGAAGGAAATGGCAACCCACTCCAGTACTATTGCCTGGAAAATCCTATGGACAGAGGAGCCTGGTAGGCTACAGTCTATGGGGTCGCAAAGAGTCAGACATGACTGAGCAACTTCACTTTCACTTTTAGGCTAAGAGGAGAGCAAAAAAGTTGGCTTAAAGCTCAGCATTCAGAAAACAAAGATCATGGCATCTGGTCCCATCACTTCATGGGAAATAGATGGGGAAACAGTAGAAACAGTGTCAGACTTTAGTCTTTTGGGCTCCAAAATCACTGCAGATGGTAACTGCAGCCATGAAATTGAAAGATGCTGACTCCTTGGAAAGATGCTCAACATCACTCATTATCAGAGAAATGCAAATCAAGACCACAATGAGGTACCATTTCACACCAGTCAGAATGGCTGCGATCCAAAAGTCTGCAAGCAATAAATGCTGGAGCGGGTGTGGAGAAAAGGGAACCCTCTTACACTGTTGGTGGGAATGCAAACTAGTACAGCCACTATGGAAAACAGTGTGGAGATTCCTTAAAAAATTGCAAATAGAACTGCCTTATGGCCCAGCAATCCCACTGCTGGGCATACACACTGAGGAAACCAGAATTGAAAGAGACATATGTACCCTAATGTTCATTGCAGCACTGTTTATAATAGCCAGGACATGGAAACAACCTAGATGTCCATCAGCAGATGAATGGATAAGAAAGCTGTGGTACATATACACAATGGAGTATTACTCAGCCATTAAAAAGAATACATTTGAATCAGTTCTAATGAGATGGATGAAACTGGAGCCAATTATACAGAGTGAAGTAAGCCAGAAAGAAAACCACCAATACAGTATACTGACACATATATATAGAATTTAGAAAGATGGTAATGATGACCCTGTATGCGAGACAGCAAAAGAGACACAGATGTATA
Source organism: Capra hircus (assembly GCF_001704415.2). Lineage (NCBI taxonomy): Eukaryota > Metazoa > Chordata > Mammalia > Artiodactyla > Bovidae > Capra > Capra hircus. Next base: position 46,909,890 of record NW_017189516.1, read on the forward strand.
GAACGGACTTTTGGACTCTGAGGGAGAGGGAGAGGGTGGGATGATTTGGAAGAATGGCATTGAAACATGTATACTATCATGTAAGAAACGAAGTGCCAGTCTATGTTTGATACAGGATACAGGATGCTTGGGGCTGGTGCATGGGGATGATCCAGAGAGATGATATGGGGTGGGAGGGTGGGAGGGGGATTCAGGATTGGGAGCTTGTATACACCCGTGGTGGATTCATGTCAATGTATGGCAAAACCAATACAGTATTGTAAAGTAAAATAAAGTAAAAATTAAAATAAATGAATAAATAAATAAATAAATAAAAGACGCACGCACACACACACACACACAAAAAGAAAAGTTATGACCAACCTAGATAGCATATTCAAAAGCAGAGACATTACTTTGCCGACTAAGGTCCGTCTAGTCAAGGCTATGGTTTTTCCAGTAGTCGTGTATGGATATGAGAGTTGGACTGTGACGAAGGCTGAGCACTGAAGAATTGATGCATTTGAACTGTGGTGTTGGAGAAGACTCTTGAGAGTCCCTTGGACTGCAAGGAGATCCAACCAGTCCATTCTGAAGGAGATCAACCCTGGGATTTATTTGGAAGGAATGATGCTAAAGCTGAAACTCCAGTACTTTGGCCACCTCATGCAAAGAGTTGACTCATTGGAAAAGACTCTGATGATGGGAGAGATTGGGGGCAGGAGGAGAAGGGGACGACCGAGGATGAGATGGCTGGATGGCATCACGGACTCTATGGACGTGAGTCTGAGTGAACTCCGGGAGTTGGTGATGGACAGGGAAGCCTGGCGTGCTGCGATTCATGGGGTTGCAAAGAGTCGGACACGACTGAGTGACTGAACTGAACTGAACTGAACTGATGAAATAATTCAAGCATTGGCTCAAAGGTAGGATGAGGAGATTGTTATCACTTTTAGTGTTAAGGAGACTTGTTCCTCATTGTTATGTATTTTCTCGTTCATACTTTCTCATATGTAAATAAGATATTTACAAGGCTCAACGTAGTATTGCAGGACAAAACTGTATTGTTTCATGTCTTCAACCTGTGGGACAACAAGCAAGGGCAGAGCTTATATAGACCTCCTTCATCCACCTGGTATGATTGACAGAATCCGAAAATGGCAGCCACTCTGTGGAATCAAAGAATGATAGCAATAAATGTGGTTTAAAAGACCATCTAAACTCACCTCCCAGTCAGGCAGATCATAGGCCTCAAAACTATATTTCTTACTATAAAAGTTATTCAGTTTATTTTTACATCTGACAGTTGTTTTTTTTTTAATCTCCATAGAATAGTGTTCTTTCCTTGTAGTGTCCTTTATGAATTTTTGTGTTAATTCAAAGATTTTGTGACCCATTCCTCCTCTTTCATGTCATATTTCCTGCCATTTTTTTTGTTATATGAAGTTTTTTGTGATGAATCATGTCTTCCTTTTTTTAAAAAAATCTTCTCAACATCTTTAGCAGGGTTTTGTGTTTTTCCAGTAGGAATTAATGTGCCTGAATTATTGAACAATACACAGAGTGGTTTTCTGGTTGCTTATTCTAGTCACTCCAGGAGTATTACTGGCTCAGGACTAATTTTTTGGTTAATATCTGAACTTAAAAAATCCAGCATCACTAAGGAGGGCACATTTCAATTCTAAATTGGTATGTGACACCATCTTGAATTTTCACTTCCTCATGAGATTTGTTTTACATTTAGAGACAAAGTGAAAGTGAAGTTGCTCAGGCATGTCTGACTCTTTGCGACCCTGTGGACTGTGGCCTACCAGGCTCCTCAGTCCATGGAATTGTCCAGGCAAGAGTACTGGAGTGGGTTGCCATTTTCTTCTCCAGGGGATCTTCCTGACCCAAGGATCGAACCTGGGTCTCCTGCATTGCAGACGCTTTACCGTCTGAGCCACCAGGGAAGCCCAATTTAGAGACAAAAGGCTCAGTCAATTTTTCTTGCCATTTTATTGAGCTGGTGGAGTATGTCTTTCACTAAATATGCAACCCTTCTTTTGAGGGTTCTGGTTTTAAGAAAAATGTCTCAACACCAAATTCTTGCTTTGTACCCATCTAAGCCTTCATTTATTATCTTTTTTTGTTGATTAGAACAAAAATTCCATATCAAGAATATATAAAAAATCTTAAAAATTTAAAAGCTGAACAACCCAATGTAAAAACAAAAAATTAGTGTAGTATTTAAACTAACACTTTACAAAAGGAGATAAACAAATGGACTATGAAAATGTGCTCAATGCATTACTAATCAGGAAAGTGCAAATTAAAATCACACCTTTTAGGCTAAAATTCAGAAGGCTGTCAAGACCAAGTGTTGATAAGCATGCAGAACAACTGAAAGTCTTAGCTATTGTTTGTAAAAGGTAAAATGGTACAGCATCTTTAGTGAACAATCTAGCAGTTTGTGAGAAAGGTAATCATATACTTACATGTAACCCAACAATCCCATTCCTTAATATTTTCCCAAGAAAGTTGAAAATATATCTCCACAAAAATGCTACTCTATGGAAACAACCCAAATGGACATAAAGAGGTGAATGGATTAACAAAGTAGTGTGTATTTATACAGTGGAGTATTACTCAGCAATAAAAAAGAATGAACTACTAATACATTCTTTATTAAGAAATCTAAAACACATGCAAAGTGAAAGAAGCTAAACATAAAAGAGTACATGGAGTAATCTACTATTTATAAAATTTTAGAAAAGGCTAAGCTCCATTGGTGATAGTCTAGACTGGGTAGAGGCACTTTTTGGGGATTTGAATATGCTCTATAGCTTGAATATCATGGTGGCTACATGGCATGTACACTGAACAAAATGCATTGGATTTTGCACTGCAAAATATATGCATTTTAATCATATGTAAACTGTATCAAATGTTATTAAAAATATAAAACAAAGATAACATCCCCTGACATGGCTAGCATATCAGTTAGTGTACTACTTTGACTTTCAAGTCCTGCATTTCTGGCACATAATATTTTTTTGTTTTTCTTCTTGTGCATTGTCATTTTATTCAACTTTACTGAGACATAATTGACATATAACATTGCATGTGTTTAATGTCTACACTGTATTGATTTGATATACTTAGCACTGATTAACACTATAAGGTTAGTTAACAGCTCCATCACTTCGCATAGTTGCCTTTGTGTGCGTGTCGCGAGAACATTTAAGATTTATTCTTCTGTCCACTTTCAAGTATATAATTGGAGAAGGCAATGGCACCCCAATCCAGTACTCTTGCCTGGAAAATCCATGGACGGAGGAGCCTGGTAGGCTGCAGTCCATGAGGTCGCTAAGAGTTGGACACAACTGAGCGACGTCACTTTCACTCTACTTTCACGCATTGGAGAAGGAAATAGTGACCCACTCCAGCGTTCTTGCCTGGAGAATCGCAGGGACGGGGAAGCCAGGTGGGCTGCCGTGTATGGGGTCGCACAGAGTCAGACAAGACTAAAGCGACTTAATAAGTATATAATACAGTATTGTTAACTATTATCACCTTGTTGTACAATGTTGTTGTTCATTGTTCAGTAGGTCTGACTATTTGCGACCCCAGGGCCTGAAGCACTCCAGGCTTCCCTATCCTTCACTATCTCCTGGAACTGCTCAAACTCATGGCCATTGAGTTGGTGATGCCATACAACCATCTCGCCCTCTGTCATCCTCTTCTTCTCCTGCCTTCAGTCTTTCCCAGGATCAGGGTCTTTTCAAATGAGTTGACTCTTAGCATCAGGCGGCCAAATTATTGGCGCTTCAGCATCAATTCTTCCAATGAGTATGCAGGGTTGATTACATTTAGGATTGACTGGTTTAATCTTTGCAATCCAAGGGACTCTCAAGAGTCCTGTCCATCACCAAAGCTCAGGAGCATCAATTCTTGGGCACTCAGCCTTCTTTCTGGTCCAACTCTCACATCTATACATGAGTACTGGAAAAACTGTAGCTGTGACTAAATGGACTTGTTGTCAGCAAAATAATGTCTCTACTTTATAATATGCTGTCTAGGTTTGTCTTAGCTTTTCTTCCAAGGAGCAAACATCTTTTAATTTCATGGCTGGGGTCACCATCTACAGTCATTTTGGAGCCCAAGAAAATAAAGTATCTCACTGTTTCCATTGTTTCCGTATCTGTTTGCCAAGAAGTAATGGGAGCTGATGCCAAGATCTTAGTTTTTTGAATGTTGAGTTTTAAGCCAGCTTTTTCATTTTCCTCTTTAACTTTCATCAAGAGACTCTTTAGATCTTCTTCACTTTCTGCCATAAGGATTATGTCATCTGTATATCTGAGGTTATTGATATTTCTCCTGGCAATCTTGATTCCTGCTTGTGCTTCATCCAACCCGGCATTTCACATGATGTCCTCTGCATATAAGTTGAATAAGCAGGGTGACAATATACAGTTTGACATACTCCTTTCCCGATTTGGAACCAGTCCTTTGTTCTATGTCTGGTTCTAATGGTTGCTTTTTGACCTGCATACAGGTTTCTCAGGAGTCAGGTCTGATATTCCCATTTCTTGAAAATTTTCCACAGTTTGTTGTGATCCACGCAGTCAAAAGATTTAGCACAGTCAATGATGCAGAAAGAGTTGTTTTTCTGGAATTCTCTTGCTTTTTCTATGATCCAATAGACATTGGCAATTCGATCTCTCGTTCCTCTGCCTTTTCTAAAGCCAACTTGAACATCTGGAAGTTCTAGGCTCAAGTACTGTTGAAGCCTAGCTTGCAGAATTTTGAGCATTTCTTTACTAGCATGTGAGACGAGTGCAATTGTGTAGTAGTTTGAACATTTTTTGGCATTGCTTTTCTTTGGAACTGAAATGAAAGTTGACCTTTTCCAGTCCTGTGGCCACTGCTGAGTTTTTCAAATACTGAGTGCAGCAGTTTCACAGCATCATCTTTCAGGATTTGAAATAGTTCAACCTCCACTAGCTTTGTTCATAGTGATACTTCCTAAGGCCCACTTGACCTTGCACTCCAGGATATCTGGTTCTAGGTGAGTGAGCACACCATCATGGTTATCTGGGTCATTAAGAAATCTTTTGTATAGTTCTGTGTATTCTTGCCGCCTCTTCTTAATATGTTCTGCTTCTGTTAGGTCCATACCATTTATGTCCTTTATTGTATGCATGTTTCCATGAAATGTTCCCTTGGTATCTCTAATTTTCTTGAAGAGGTCTCTAGTCTTTCCCATTCTATTGTTTTCCTGTATTTCTTTGTATTGATCACTTAAGAAGGTTTTCTTATCTCTCCTTGCTATTATTTGGAACTCTGTATTCAGATGGGTATATTGTTCCCTTTCTCCTTTGCCTTTAGCTTCTCTTCTTTTCTCAGCATCTGTAAGGCCTCTTCAGACAACTGTTTTGTCTTCTTGAATTTCTTTTTCTTGGGGTGGTTTTAATCACTGCCTCCTGTACAATGTCACAAACCTCTGTCCATAGTTCTTCAGGTACTCTGTCTATTAGATCTAATCCCTGAATCTATTTCTCACTTCTACTGTATAATCGTAAGGGATTTGATATAGGTCATACCTGAATAGCCTTCTGGTTTACCATACTTTCTTCAAGTAAGTCTGAATTTGGCCATAAGTAGCTCATGATCTGAGGCACAGTCTGCTCCTGGTCTTGTTTTTGCTGACTGTATAGAGCTTCTCTATCTTCCACTGCAAAGAATATAATCAGTCTGATTTTGGTATTGACCATCTGGTGATGTCCATGTGTAGAATCATCTCTTGTGTTGTTGGAAGAGAGTGTTTGCTATGACCAGTGCATTCATTTTGTACTCTAAGGCCAAAGTTGCCTCTTATTCCAGGTATCTCTTGAGTTCCTACTTTTGCATCGTAGTCCCCAGTGACGAACATGATGTCTTTTTTTGGTGTTCTGAAAGGTCATGTAAGTTTCATAGAACTGTTCAACTTTAGCTACTTCAGCATTAGTAGTTGGAACATAAACTTGGATTACTGTGGTATTGAATGGTTTGCCTTGGAAATGAAGAGAAATCATTCTGTAATTTTTGAGATTGCACCCAAGTACTGCATTTTGGACTCCTTTGTTGACTATGAGGGCTACTCCATTTCTTCTAAGGGATCCTTGCCCACAGTAGTAGATATGATGGTCATCTGAATCAAAGTCACCCATTCTAATCCATTTTAATTCACTGATTCCTAAATTCTCAATGTTCACTCTTGCCATCTCCTGTTTGACCACTTTCAGTTTACTTTGATTCATAGAGCTAACATTCCAGGTTCCTATGCAGTATTGTTGTTTACAGCACAGTACTTTCCTTTCACCACCAAACACATCCATGACTGAGTGTTGTTTCTGCTTTGGCTCAGCCTCTTCATTCCTTCTCGAGATATTTCTCTGCTCTTCTCCAGGAGCATATTGGGCACCTACTGACTTGGGAAGTTCATCTTTCAGTGTCATATCTTTTTGTCTTTTCATACTGTTCATGGGGTTCTCAAGGCAAGAATACTGAAGTGGTTTGCCATTCCCTTCTCCAGTGGACCACGTTTTGTCAGAACTCTCCACCATGACCCATCCGTCTTGGGTGGCCGTACATGACGTGGCTCATAGTTTCATTGAGTTAGACAAAGTTGTGATCCATGTAATCAGTTTTGTTAGTTTTCTATGATTGTGGTTTTCATTCCGTCTGCCCTCTGATGGATGAGGATAAGAGGCTTGTGGAAGCTTCCTGATGGGAGGGAAAGGTTGTCGGGGAACTGAGTCTTGCTCTGGTTGGTGGGGCCATGCTCAGTAAATCTTTACTTTAATTTTCTACTGATGTTGTACTGGTGTAGGTTTCCAGAATTTAGTTATCTTAAAACTGGAAGTTTTTACTGTTTGATCAACATCTTTCCATTTTATCCAACCCTGAATCTGTCATAACAACTGTGACTCTCTCTTTCTATGACTTTGCCTTAATTTCCACATGTAAGTAATACTATACAATATTTGTCTTTCCCCATCTGACTTAATGCTGTCAGACTCCATTTATGTTGTTGCAAATAGCAAGGTTTCCTTTTCTCACGGCTGAATAATAGCCCACTGTATATACCATATTTTCTTAATCTATTCATCCATCTGTGGACACTTAGGTTATTTCTGTGTCTTAGTTATTGTGAATAATGCTGCAGTGAACACAAGAGTGCAAATATATCTTTGGAATCATGTTTTCATTTCCTTCATATATATACCCACCCAGATATGGAATTGCTGGATCATGTGGTAACTCTATTTTAAATTTATTGAAGAATCTCCATGCTACTTTCCATACTGGCTGTATCAATCTACATTCCTACCACTGATGCATAAAGGTTCCCCTTTCTCCCCATTCTTTCCATTGCATGTCATTGCTTGTCTTTTTTTTTTTTTTAATCTCTTGTCTTTTTGATAATAGCCATTCTAACAGGTGTGAAGTGCTATCTCACTTTGGTACTGATTTACATTTCCCTGGTGATTGATGACATTGAGCATTTTTTCATGTACCTGTTAATCAGTTGTGTGTCTTCTTCAGAAAAAAATGTCTGTTCAGTTCTTTTGCCATTTTTATTTAACTAATTTATTTGCTTCACCATGCAGCATGTGTGATCTCAGTTCCTTGATCAGGGATCAAACCTGCACCCCTTGCAGTGGCAGCACAGAGTCTTAATTGCTAGACTGCCAGGGAAGTCTCTCTTCTGCTTAATTTAAAATAGGATTTTTGCTATTGATTTGTATGAATTATTTATTTATTTGGGATTTAACCCCTTGTCAGATATATGCTTTGCAAATATTTTCTCCTATTCCATAGATGGCTTTTTCATTTTGTTGATTGTTTTGCTATGCAGATGTTTTTCAGTTTGAATAAGTCCCACGTGTTGATTGTTTGCTTTTGTTGCTTCCACTTTTGGGTCATATCCAAAAAATTATCGCCAATACTAATGACAAAGAGCTTTTTCCCTTTGATTTCTTTTAGGAGTTTTATAGTTCCCAGTCTTAGGTTTAAGTCTTTAATCCATTTTGAGTTAATTTTTGTCTGTGGTGTAAGATAGGGGTTTAGTTTCATTCTTCTGCATTAGTTCTCAAGTTTCCCCACCACCATTTATTTAAGAGACTGTCATATCTCCATTGTTCTTTGTTCCTTTGTCAAATGTTAGTTGATGGTGTCTGTGAAGGTTTATTTCTGGGCTCTTGATTTGTTCCTTTGGTGTATGTGTCTATTTTAATGCTAATACCATACTGTTTTGATTATTTTCTCTTTGTAGTATAGTTGGAAATCAGAAGTTGTGCTGTCTCCACCTGTCTTCTTTCTCAAGATTACTTTGACTATTGGGAGTCATTTGAAATTTAGGCCTTTTTTTCCTATTTCTGTTTAAAATATCATTGGAATTTTCATAGACATTAAACCTTTAGATGGTTTTGTGTAGTTGGACATTTTTAACAGTATTAGTTCTCACAGTACAAGAACACAGGATTATCTTTACATTTGTTTTGTGTCTTCAATTTCTTTCATCAAAGCCTTGTAGATTTCAGTGTACAAATCCTTCACATCTTTGGTTAAAATTGTTACTAATTTTTATAATGCTATAGTGAATGGGATTTTTTCTTTATTTTTTTCAACAATATTGTTGTTAGGTTAGAAATGTTTTTTATTTGAGCATTGCTAGACAGAAGAACTGTACAAAAAGATCTTCATGACCAAGATAATCATGATGGTGTGATTACTCACCTAGAGCCAGACATCCTGGAATGTGAAGTCAAGTGGACCTTAGAAAGGATCACTACCAACAAAGCTAGTGGAGGTGATGGAATCCCAGTTGAGCTATTTCAAATCCTGAAAGATGATGCTGTGAAAGTGCTGCACTCAATATGCCAGCAAATTTGGAAAACTCAGCAGTGGCCACAGGACTGGAAAGGGTCAATTTTCATTCCAATCCCAAAGAAAGGCAAGGCCAAAGAATGCTCAAACTACCACACAATTGCATTCATCTCACACACTAGTAAAGTAATGCTCAAAATTCTCCAAGCTAGGCTTCAGCAATACGTGAACCGTGAACTTCCAGGTGTTCAAGCTGGTTTTAGAAAAGGCAGAGGAACCAGAGATCAAATTGCCAACATCTGCTGGATCATCGAAAAAGCAAGAGAGTTCCAGAAAAACATCTATTTCTGCTTTATTGACTATGGCAAAGCCTTTGACTGTGTGGATCACAATAAACTGTGGAAAATTCTGAAAGAGATGGGAATACCAGACCACCTGACCTGCCTCTTGAGAAACCTATATGTGGGTCAGGAAGCAACAGTTAGAACTGGACATGGAACAACAGACTGGTTCTGAATAGGAAAAGGTGTACGTCAAGGCTGTATATTGTCTCCCTGCTTATTTAACTTCTATGCAGAGTACATCATGAGAAACGCTGGGCTGGGAGAAGCACAAGCTGGAATCAAGATTGCCAGGAGAAATATCAATAACCTCAGATATGCAGATGACACCACCCTTATGGCAGAAAGTGAAGAGGAGCTAAAAAGCCTCTTGATGGAAGTGAAAGAGGAGAGTGAAAAAGTTGGCTTAAAGCTCAACATTCAGAAAATGAAGATCATGGCATCTGGTCCCATCACTCCATGGGAAATAGATGGGGAAACAGTGGAAACAGTGTCAGACTTTATTTTTTTGGGCTCCAGAATCACTGCAGATGGTGACTGCAGCCATGAAATTAAAAGACGCTTACTCCTTGGAAGGAAAGTTATGACCATAGCATATTCAAAAGCAGAGATATTACTTTGCCAACAAAGGTCCATCTAGTCAAGGCTATGGTTTTTCCAGTAGTCATGTATGGATGTGACAGTTGGACTGTGAAGAAAGCTGAGCACCGAAGAATTGATGCTTTTGAACTGTGGTGTTGGAGTAGATGCTTGAGAGTCCCTTGGACTGCAAGGAGATCCAACCAGTCCATTCTAAAGGAGATCAGTCCTGGGTGTTCATTGGAAGGACTGATGCTAAAGCTGAAACTCCAATACTTTGGCTACCTCATGCAAAGAGTTGACTCATTTGAAAAGACCCTAATGCTGGGAGGGATTGGAGGCAGGAGAAGGTGACAACAGAGGATGAGATGGCTGGATGGCATCACCGACTTGATGGACATGAGTTTGGCTGAACTCCAGGAGTTGGTGATGGACAGAGAGGCCTGGCATGCTGCAGTTCGTGGGGTTGCAAAGAGTCAGACACGACTGAGTGACTGAACTGAACTGAGAGGCTATTGCAAGAGCAGTTTCACATCAGTCATATTGCTAGTTCTAGAAATTGCAGAGTCCTATACTTTTTGTCTTTGGTTTGCTAAATGGTGAATTTATCATGGGAATTAACTTTACCCCTGAAAAATATCCTAGATTATGGATGTTTGATATTTGAGAAATACACTGAGAACAATAATATTTATTTTGTATTTATTGTTTGTTGGGTGCTCTTCTATATGCTTTCACATCTGGTGGTGAATTCAGTTTTCTCATACCAACATTTAGAATAAGTATTATTATCCACATTTTTATGTGAGGAAATGGACATTAATTTACTGACTGACTTTCGTTCCTGCTGGCAACAAATTGCAATCTGGAGTATAAACCAAGCCTTCTGATTCCAATTCCAGGTTTGTTTGAGGTTGAAATTTATCACATATGTAACATCGACAGATCATTCATAAAAGTAAAATATGAACATACTTTTATTATTGTAAATAGTCTTAAAGACATTGTTCATAATGTAGTTTGAGTCTCCTTATGTTATGGCCCTGGTAATAAAGTCATTCAGTTGAATACCAGTAATATATTTATCCCTTAAAAAATCTGTCACAGTATGATTGTTGCCTGATTTTTTCTCATATTGAAAAGGGTTCTCATGACTTCTGCCTAGGATGATGCTCCCCTAGCTGGGGTTATTTGTGGTAGGCAACAGGATAAATTTATGACCTGTGCTCAAGAATAAGGGCAACCGTTGTCTGTATCCCAGGTGAAGGATATCTGGAAATACAGAAAAAGTCTTAAACATAACACTTTGGATTTTCAATGTAGAAATACAATACTTAAAGTAATTTATAGGCTATAACTTGTAAATAATCCATGAGGCATCATACTTGGAGAGAGAGGGTCTTCTATAGAATGCCTGCTTTTGTAAATGTAGCAGAAAAGGAAATTTTAAAGCGCCAAACTTTTAGTGATAATGATTATGCAACCCTCATGCCCTTCATGCTTTGATTGACAGAAAGTTTACTAAATTTAATGCTCAAACAATAGTAACTACATTAGGCCAGTATATTTGCAAGAAGATAAGTAGATACCAGATCGTGGACTATCCCATGGTGATAGAGTAAGTGGTTAGGATTTTTCCTGAAGTTGATGGGCAACCACTGTATTATTCAAGTGAGGGAATAGCCTGGTAATCTGTACGTTAAAAATTGCCCAGTGTCATTTTGGAGGAAAAATTGGAGTGGGACAACTCAGAAATTAATAAGACCACTGAAAAGAATATTACATTAATCTTTTAGAAAGGATACATTTGACCTGTGGCATCTGCAGAGAGTCTTAAAAATAGTCACCTTACCAGGGGGATAATAGAGAAAAGGACTCTGGATTTTGGCTTAGAGACTTAGTAGATTTAAGGGCTAATTAAAATACTTAAGGCATCCATACAATGAATATGGATGCTCACCTAAATATAAGCTTTGATTAAGTTAAAAAAAGCCTTTGTTATGATGAGGCAAGCTCTAAAGAAGATAGAAAAGAATTTCTCAAATTTTTAATGTGAATATATAATAACTGAGCATCTTGATAGCATGGATTCTAATTCAATAGGTCTGCATTTTTACATTTTCTTAAGAGATGGTGATGCTATTGGTGCTCAGAACTCACTTTGAGTGGCAAAGTTCTAGCCATCCACTGCACTCTGAATGTTTAATCTTTATTTTCACTTTCTTTGGTTCTCTTGTATTTGTTTTATTTTTGGCTTTGCTGAGTCTTTGTTGCTTTGTGCAGGCTTTCTGTAGTTGTGGTTAGTGGGGCTACTCTTGGTTGCAGTGCACAGGCTTCTCATTGTGGTGGCTTCTCCTGTTGCAGAGCACAGGCTCCATGGCACATGGGCTTCAGTAGTTGCAACTCTTGGGCCCTAGAGCCTGGCTTCAGTACTTGTGGCACCTGGGTTTAGTTGTTCCATGGCATGTGGGATCTTCCCAGATCAGGGATCAAACCTGTGTCCCCTATATTGGCAGACTGATGCTTTACCACTGTGCAAATCCTCTCTTGTATTTGTTTGACACTATATCTTGTCTCTTTGTTCTCTTTTCTGGGTCCCTTTGATGAATAGCTGATTTTAAATGACAATTTATGGCCTCACAGTGGAACTCAACTTTTCAGTATTGTCCTTCTTTTAAAATGAGAGATTTGGTAGTCTCTTTGCATATGTTGGAGCAGATTCTATAGGTATCCTGCCCATATGTCCTTGGCCCTTATTTCTAGTGCACACTTCCAGTTGTATTTTTTAATGACTAAAGATTTTCCTAGTGTCCAAAGAATGCTCTATTTATGTATCCATGTTCTTAGTAAGCTAGAAGAGCCAAACCAGCAACCCTGACCAATGACTGCTTGGAAAATTCACACTTTGAGTTCTCTTTTCCTCTCCCTTTCTTACTTTGCTCTTCTTTTATGTTTACCAGGATCACGTCCCAAACAAATTGCTTCCATAGAGAATCCAAAGACAAGGTTGGTAGTTAAAACTGACTGCATACATGAAATCATCAGGAGAGAGTATGTGAAGTGAAAGAGAATAATGTCTGAGATGGAGGCATGGGAAATATGATGTATAGTTGTGTGTCAAATAAAATAAGTTCAGAAAAGCAGAAGCCAGAGAGGCAGAATGAAAACCAGATCAGTCCTACTTTGCAACCCAGTTGTAACCCTGGCTTATCTATCCAGCCACTTTTTGGGCAACTCAACTTGAACATGAAGATTTCTGTGAAACAACCCAAGGTCATCCTTAACTTCTCTGTCTCAGTTACTATGCACATCCTACAGAATTTTGGACTCAGTGGGAGAAGGAGAGGGTGGGATGATTTGAGAGAATACCATTAAAATATATACATTATCATGTGTAAAACAGAGGAATAGTGCGAGGTCTATACATGCAGGACACCCAAAGCTGGTACTCTGGGATACCCTAGAGGGATAAGATGGGGAGAGAAGTGGGAGGGGGTTTCAGGATGAGGGGATACACATGTATAACTATGACTGATTCATGTTGATGTATGGCAGAAACCATCACAATATTATAAAGCAATTATCCTCCACTCAAAATATATAAAATAAAAAATAAAACCCACTAAAAACTAATGCTTCTACATGTCACATAGTTATTAAATGGAGTCATCCCTTTCTCTTTGTTCTTTACTACGACCATTACAAAAGATCTCCAAACTTTTCCCTTTACCCCTATTTTGACCCCTTTAAGCAGTGCTCTAACAGGCAGCCACATTGATCATATGTCCTGCTGAAAGCAGTTCAAAGCTCTCCATTTCTTTCCAAAATAATCCAGAATTCCCCAGCATGACAAGTGTCCTCAGACTTCGCATCCTCTTCTCTCATTGCCTTTGTGCCTGACACTTTAAGCTCTCACCATCCTCAGCTACTGAAAGTTACCCACGATCTCTATTATTTCTTGCTTCTCAGCTCATGTACATAGTGCCCCCTTTTCTGGAACTCCTTCCCCAAACCCCTTCCTTGATGACTTGACTAATTCTTCCAGACTCAGTTTGAAAGATACTTGCTATTGAAGTCTTTACTGATGTCCAAAGTGTGGGACTGGAGCCATTATTGAAATGTTTTATTGCTATTTTGTGATGTTACCACTCGGCATTATAATTATCTGGTAATTACTCTTTTCTGAATGATATACTAAACTCCATTGAGCTTAGAGACTTAAAAAAAAATAACTATTGTATTCCACTGCCAGAGATAAAATAAGTGCACGATAATTTTTTTGAGTGAATGAAATAGCTCAGTATTTTCAAATACTAGAGAGAGTATTTAAGCAAGATAAGACAAAATAACAGATAGTTTCTGCAACTAGAGAGAGTTATCAGTGTCTTCAGCAAAAGCAAGTGTATTTCAATATATGGTATAGTATTTGTGGTGCTTTGAACTGTAAATTAAGATAACATAAAGTATGGAATTTTGGAAAAATCATGAGGCATGAGGGAAGCTGTTTAAGAAATACTTCACATATTCATTTTGGCTTAATTAATGTTCAGTTTGGGGAAGATGAGAATGCTATACTATGTCTTCACATTAAAAACACATTTCTTGCAACACTAGTTTATTTTGAAAACCTGTATTGTTATTCTTTAGCAGATTTTCAAAAGCTGGAAATAAAGGCAGGCAATTCTTCTCCCTTTGGCACTGCTAGTAATGTGCCTGGAAGGAGGAAATGGCAACCTACTCCAGTATTCTTGCCTGGAGAATCCCAGGGACAGAGGAGCCTGGTGGGCTGCCATCTATGAGGTTGCACAGAGCTGGACATGACTGAAGCAACTTGGCAGCAGCAGCAACAGTAATGTGCCCAAGTGAGATGTGTGAGAACTCTCATGCCATGTTACAGCATCACTAAATAGCAAGGGTTTGCTTGAGGGGCCATTAGTTGATATGAATTTTTTTTAAATGTCATATGTTTAGAGGGAGCAGCCCTAGCTCACTTCTTTTGGAAACGTGGCACACAGGCTTGAGAAATTTACTCATCCTGTCTATAGAGATTTTCTAGCTTTCTGATATATAAGATTGAAAAAAGGCCCCTAGATTATGAATTATTATTGGTGTGACGTGTCAAAAATGTGCTCTATTTCAAGTACGCCTGAGGTATACTTCTTACAAATTTTACAGACATTGCTACATTTTATTCATGAAGTGACTCTTACCAAAATGCTTGGAACATAGCACATGAATGATAAAAATGTTGGGTGTATAATGAAAAGATTGTAAATTATATAAAGAAAGGAAACAATGTCTTTTGAATAGTTCTCAATCTACATGTCTATCTTTACTTTTAAAGGACAGAACTATAATGAATTAGAAACAAAAAAAATGCTCATTGAACAACTGTATCTACATTTAGATAATCTTGTAAATAAGCTTTGTAAAGAACAACTACTGATCTAGAGTCAGAGTTTGAATAGAAATTTATTTCTTACAGTGTGATTATATTAGGGGGAGAAAACTTAGAAATAGACTCAAAGTAGTAATACTTTTTAAAGCCAGTTATCACAAATTTAGAATCAAGATCAAATTACCAATCACTGCAAATTTAACTATATGCCCTATGTAATACACATGTAATATATGAATTATATATAGTATAGTTGTAAGATGTTTAGATTATCTGTCTCCTTTGTCTATGGTATCTCTTTACAAGTAAAGCACAATTTATCTCAGGGAAATGCAAATCAGAAACTCCAAATCACCTCACACCTGGCAGAATGGCTGCCATCAAAAAGAACACAAATAGGGGAGTTGTGGTCTTTGGGGTTGAGCCACCCTTTCTCCTCCATCCATACTCTGCAATAAATGCTGTACTTTCCCCTCACACAACCTGGAGGCAGTAAACCAACTTTGCTGCAGGACTGACAAGTGGATTCAAATTATATTTGAGATCAAGCTCTGAGCCTTTGGAGTGGGAACACTGACTCCAAGACCCTAGACTACCAGAGAACTAACCCTTGGGAGTATCAAATAGTGAGAACTCACACAAAGGAAACAACTTGAATATAAGACCTGGCATCACCAGCACCAGTAGCACCCTGTACAGGACAACTCATCTAAACAATAAATAAAAATACAAACACAATAATCAGCAGACAGGATTACCACCTCACTCAGCCTTGCCCATCAGAGGAAAAAAACAAACAGACAAAAGCTCAGAACAAATCTCACCCTATAAGAAGCTTACACAAACGAACCTTAATTGGGCAGAAACCAGAAGGAAGAAAGAATTCAACCTTGAAGCCTGGGAAAAGGAGACCTAAAACACAATAAATTAAAAAATATAATGAAAAGGCAGAGAAATACTACACAAATGAAGGAACAAACTAGAAACATAGAAATCCAAATAAATGAAGAGGAAATAGGCAAACTACCTGAAAAAGAATTCAGTTTAATGGTAGTAAAGATGATCAAAAACCTTGAAAACAAAATGCAGAAAATGCAAGAATCAATTAACATAGACCTAGAAGAATTAAAGAGTAAACATACAGAGACAACCAACACAATTACTGAAATTAAAAATACTCTAAAAGGAATCAACAGAAGAATATCTGAAGCAGAAAAACGAATCAGTGAGCTGGAAGATAAAATGGTTGAAATAACTTCTAAAGAGCAGAATAAAGTAAAAGGATAAAAAGACCTGAGGATAGTCTCAGAGACCAATGGGACAATATCAAACACACCAATATTCAAATTATAAGGGTCCCAAAAGAAGAAGAGAAAAAGAAAGGTTATGAGTAAATTTTTGAGAGATGATAGTTGAAAAATTTCCCCAATATGAAAAAGGAAAGAGTCAGTCAAGTCCAACAGGCACAAAGAGTCACATACAGGATAAACACAAGGAGAAACATGCCAAGACACATACTAATCAAACTAAAAAAGATGAAACACAAAGAAAGAATATTAAAAGCATCAAGGGAGAAGCAACAAGTAACATACAGGGAAAGCCATAGGATTAACAGCTGATCTTTCAGCAGAAACTCTGCAGGCCAGAAGGGAATGGAAGGATATATTTAAAGTAATGAAAGGGGTAAATCTACAATCAAGATTACAGTACCCAGCAAGGATCTCATTCAAAATTGATAGAGAAATAAAAAGATTTTCAGATGAGCAAAAGTTAAAGAGAATTCCGTACCACCAAACCAGCTTTACAACAAATGTTAGAGGAATTTATATAGTCAAGAAATACAAGAGAAGAAAAAAATATCTGCAAAATCAACCCCAAGCAATTAAGAAAATGGCAATAGGAGCATCAGTGCAGCACAGTTGCTCAGTCGTGTCTGACTCTTTGCGACCCCATGAATTGCAGCACGCCAGGCCTCCCTGTCCATCACCAGCTCCCAGAGTTCACTCAGACTCACGTCCATCGAGTCAGTGATGCCATCCAGCCATCTCATCCTTTGTCATCCCCCTGCCCCCAATCCTTCCCAGCATCAGAGTCTTTTCCAAAGAGTCAACTCTTTGCATGAGGTGGCCAAAGTATTGGAGAGTCAGCCTCAGCATCAGTCCATCCAATGAACCCTGAGGACTGATCTTCTTCAGAATGGACTGGTTGGATCTCCTTGCAGTCCAAGGGACCCTCAAGAGTCTTCTCCAACACCACAGTTCAAAAGCATCAATTCTTCGGTGCTCAGCTTTCTTCACAGTCCAACTGTCACATCCATACATGACTACTGGAAAAACCATAGCCTTGACAGATGGACCTTTGTTGGCAAAATAATATCTCTGCTTTGTAATATGCTATCTAGGTTGGTCATAACTTTCCTTCCGAGTAAGCGTCTTTTAATTTCATGGCTACAATCACTATCTGCAGTGATTTTGGAGCCCTCCCAAATAAAGTCTGACACTGTTTCCACTGTTTCCCCATCTATTTCCCATGGAGTGATGGGACCGGATGCCATGATCTTCATTTTCTGAATGTTGAGCTTTAAGCCAACTTTTTCACTCTCCTCTTTCACTTCCATCAAGAGGCTTTTTAGTTCCTCTTCACTTTCTGCCACAAGGGTAGTGTCATCTGCATATCTGAGGCTATTGATATTTCTCCCGGCAATCTTGATTCCAGCTTGTGCTTCTCCCAGCCCAGCGTTTCTCATGATGTACTCTGCATATAAGTTAAATAAGCAGGGAGACAATATACAGCCTTGACATACTCCTTTTCCTATTTGGAACCAGTCTGTTGTTCCATGTCCAGTTCTAACTGTTGCTTCCTGACCTGCATATAAGTTTCTCAAGTCAGGTGGTCTGGTATTCCCATCTCTTTCAGAATTTTCCACAGTTTATTGTGATCCACACAGTCAAAGGCTTTGGCATAGTCAATAAAGCAGAAATAGATGTTTTTCTGGAACTCTCTTGCTTTTTCGATGATCCAGCAGATGTTGGCAATTTGATCTCTGGTTCCTCTGCCTTTTCTAAAACCAGCTTGAACATCTGGAAGTTCACGGTTCACGTATTGCTGAAGCCTGGCTTGGAGAATTTTGAGCATTACTTTACTAGCATGTGAGATGAGTGCAATTGTGAAGTAGTTTGAGCATTCTTTGGCATTGCCTTTCTTTGGGATTGGAATGAAAACTGACCTTTTCCAGTCCTGTGGCCACTGCTGAGTTTTCCAAATTTGCTGGCATATTGAGTGCAGCACTTTCACAGCATCATCTTTCAAGATTTAAAATAGCTCAATGGGAATTCCATCACCTCCACCAGCTTTGTTCATAGTGATGCTTTCTAAGGCCCACTTGACTTCACATTCTAGGATGTCTGGCTCTAGGTGAGTGATCATACCATCGTGATTATCTGGGTCATGAAGCTTTTTTGGTACAGTTCTTCTGTGTATTCTTGCCACCTGTTCTTAATATCTTCTGCTTCTGTTAGGTCCAGACCATTTCTGTCCTTTATCGACCCCATCTTTGCATGGAATATTCCTTTGGTATCTTTAATTTTCTTGAAGAGATCTCTAGTCTTTCCCATTATGTTGTTTTCCTCTATTTCTTTGCATTGATCGCTGAGGAAGGCTTTTGTATCTCTCCTTGCTATTCTTTGGAAATCTGCATTCAGATGCTTATATCTTTCCTTTTCACTTCTGTTCTTTTCACAGCTATTTGTAAGGCCTCCTCAGACAGCCATTTTGCTTTTTTGCATTTCTTTTCTATGGTGATGGTCTTGATCCCTGTCTCCTGTACAATGTCACAAACCTCCGTCCATAGTTCATCAGGCACTCTATCTATTAGATCTGGTCCCTTAAATCTATTTCTCATTTCCACTGTATAATCATAAAGGGTTTGATTTAGATCATACCTGAGTGATCTAGTGATTTTCCCCACTTTCTTCAATTTAAGTCTGAATTTGGCCATAAGTAACCCATTCCAGCACTCTTGCCTGGAAAATCCCATGGACGGAGGAGCCTGGTAGGCTACAGACCATGGGGTCGCGAAGAGTCAGACATGACTGCGCGACTTCACTTTCACTTTCTAAAGGTCTTCATAGAACCCTTCAACTTCAGCTTCTTCAGCATTACTGGTTGGAGCATAGGCTTGGGTCATCGTGATATTGAATGGTTTGCCTTGGAAACGGACAGAGATCATTCTGTCATTTTTGAGATTGCATCCAAGTACTACATTTCAGACTCTTTTGTTGACCATGATGGCTACTCCGTTTCTTTTGAGGGATTCCTGCCCACAGTAGTAGATATAATGGTCACCTGAGTTAAATTCACCCATTCCAGTCCATTTTAGTTCTCTGATTCCTAGAATGTCAACGTTCACTCTCGCCATTTTCTGTTGGACCACTTCCAACTTGCTTTGATTCATGGACCTAACATTCCAGATTCCTATGCAGTATTGCTCTTTACAGCATCAAACCTTGCTTCCATCACCAGTCACATCCACAACTGGGTGTTGTTTTTGCTTTGTCTCTGTCTCTTCATTCTTTCTCGATTTATTTCTACACTGATCTCCAGTAGCATATTGGCCACTTACCGCCCAGGGGAGTTCCTCTTTCAGTATCCTATCATTTTGTCTATTCATACTGTTCATGGGGTTCTCAAGGCAAGAATACTGAAGTGGTTTGCCATTCCCTTCTCCAGTGGATCACATTCTGTCAGACCTCTCCGCCATGACCCATCTGTCTTGGGTGGCCCCACACAGCATGGCTTAGTTTCATTGAGTTAGACAAGGCTGTGGTCCATGTGGTCAGATTGGCTAGTTTTCTGTGATTATGATTTCAGTGTGTCTGCCCTCTGATGCTTGCTTGCAACACCTACCATCTTATTTGCATTTCTCTTACCTTGGACATGGGATATCTCTTCATGGCTTCTCCAGCAAAACACAGCCACTGCTCCTTACCTTGGACAATGTCATCCCTCCTGACCTTGAATGTGGAGTGTAGCTCCTCTTGGCCTTCCTGTGCCTGTGCAGCTGCCACTCCCTGGACATGGGGTTGCTCCTCTCAACCACTGCCCCTGACCTCGGACGTGGGGTAACTCCTCTCAGCCGCTGCCCCTGACCTCGGATAGGATGCAGCAAAAGCAGTTCTAAGAGGGAAGTTTATAGAAATGCAATCCTACGTGAAGAAACAAGAAAAACATCTAATAGACAACCTAAATTTACACCTAAAACAACTGAAAAAGAAGAACAAAAAACCCCCAAAATTAGTAGAAGGAAGGAAATCATAAATATCTGAGCAGAAATAAACAAGAAATGAAAGAAACAGTAGTAAAGATTAATAAAAGTAAAAGCTGGTTCTGTTAGAAGATACACAAAATTGACAAGCCTTTAGCCAGACTCATCAAGAAAAAAAGAGAGAAGAATCAAATCAGCAAAATTAGAAATGAAAAAGGAGAGGTTACAACAGACAATGAAGAAATACAAAAGATTATAAGAGACTATTATAAACAACTATATGGCAATAAAATGGATAAACTGGAAGAAATGGATAGATCCTTAGAAAAGTTTAATCTTCCAAGACTGAACCAGGAAGAAATAGAAATTATGAACAGCTCAATTACAAGCACTGAAATTGAAGCTGTGATCAAAAATCTCCCAAAAAACAAAAGCCCAGGACCAGAGAGCTTCACAGGAGAATTCTATCAAACATTTAGAGAAGAGCTAATGCCTATCCTTGGACTGCAAGGAGATCAAACCAGTCCATCCTAAAGGAGATCAGTCCTGTGTTCATTGGAAAGACTGATGTTGAAGCTGAAACTCCAATACTTTGGCCACCTGATGCGAAGAACTGACTCATTTGAAAAGACCCTGATGCTGGGAAAGATTGAAGGTGGGAGGAGAAGGGGACGACAGAGTATGAGATGTTTGAATGGCATCACTGACTCAATAGACATGAGTTTGAGTGAACTCTGGGAGTTGGTGATGCACAGAGATGCCTGGCGTGCTGTGGTTCATGGGGTCACAAAGAGTTGGACACAACTGAGTGACAAAACTAAAATAAATACTTATCTTTCTAAAACTCTTTCAAAAAATTGCAGAGGAAGGGGCACTTCCAAACTCATTTTACGAGGACACCATCACCTTGATAACAAAACCAGGCAAAGACAAGACAAAAAAAGAAAACTACAGACCAATATCACTGATGAGCATAGATGAAAAAAGCTTCCCTGGTGGCTAAGAGGTTAAAGCGTCTGCCTCCAATGCGGGAGACCTGGGTTCAATCCCTGGGTCGGGAAGATCCCTGGAGAAGGAAATGGCAACCCACTCCAGTATTCTTGCCTGGAGAATCCCATGGACTGAGGAGCCTGGTGGGCTATAGTCCACAGGGTTGCAAAGAGTCGGACACAACTGAGCGACTTCACCTTCGCCTTCAAGAAAATTTTAGCAAACAGAATTTAGCAACACATCAAAAAGCTCATACACCATGATCAAGTTGGGTTTATTCCAGGAATGCAAGGATTTTTCAATATATACAAATCAATCAATGTGATACACCATGTTAACAAAATGAAAGATAAAAACTATATAATAATCTCAATAGATGCAGAAAAAGCCTTTGACAAAATTCAGCACTGATTTCTGATTAAAACTCTTCAAAAAATTGTCATAGAAGGAACCTACCTCAACATAATAAAGACCATATATATAAGCCTACAGCAAACATTATTCTCAATGATGAAAAATTGAAAGCATTACCCCTAAGATCAGGAACAAGACAAGGGTGTCCAGTTTCTCCACTATTATTCAACATAGTTCTGGAAGTCCTAGCTACTGCAGTCAGAGAAGAAAAAGAAATAAAATGAATCCAGGTCAGAAAAGAAGTAAAGCTCTCACTGTTTGCAGATGACATGATACTATACATAGAAAATCCTAAAGAGAGTATCTAGAGGTAATCAGTGAATTCAGTAAAGTTGCAGGACACAAAATCTACACAGAAATCACTTGCATTTCTATATACTAACAATGAAAAATCAGAAAGAGAAATTAAGGAATCAATCCCCTTCACCATTGCAACAAAAATAAATATCTAGGAATAAACTTACCTAAGGAGACACAAGAACTGTACACAGAAAATTATAAGACACTAATGAAAGAAGTCAAAGATGACATACACAGATGAAGAGATATTCCATGTTCCTGGGTATGAAGAATCAATATTGTGAAAATGACTAGGCTACCAAATGCAATCCACAGATTCAATGCAATCCCTGTGAAATTACCAATGACATTTTTCATAGAACTAGAACAAAAAATTTCACAATTTATGTGGAAACACAAAAGACCCCATATAGCCAAAGCCATCTTAAGAAGAATGGAGCTGGAGGAATCAACCTTCTGGATCAGATTATACTACAAAGCTACAGTCATTAGGACAATATGGTACTGGCACAAAAACAGAAATATAGACCAATGGAACAAGATAGAAAGCCCAGAAGTAATGGTACTGAAGAATTTACTTACAGGGCAACAATGGAGAAACAGACATAGAGATTAGACTTGTGGACATGGGGAGAGGGGAGGAGAGGGTGAGATGTATGGAAAGAGTAACATGGAAACTTACACTACCATGTGTAAAATAGATAGCCAATGGAAATTTGCTGTATGGCTCAGGAAACTCAAACAGGGGCTCTGTATCAACCTAGAGGGGTGGGATGGGGAGGGAGATGGGAGGGAGGTTCAAAATGGAGGGGATATATGTATACCTATGGCTGACTCATGTTGAGGTTTGACAGAAAACAGCAAAATTCTGTAAAGCAATTATCCCACAATAAAAAATAAATTTAAACAAATGAACACAAATAACAAATGTTGGTGAGGATATGTGAAAAAGGGAACTCATGTACACTGGTGGTGGAAATCTAAATTTGTATTGCCAATGCAGAAAACAGTATGCAGGTTCCTCAAAAAGCTAAAAACAGCGTTACCATTTGATTCTGCAGTTCCATTCCTGAGTATATATCCAAAAGAGCTAAAACAGTAATTTGAATAGATTCATGTACCTCAGTGTCACAGCATTATTTACAATAGCCAAGACATGGAAACCACTCAAGCATCATTAACAGTTGGATACAAAGGATGTGGTGTTTGTATACATACACACACACATACATACACACAATAGACTACTGCTAAAGCTTAAAAAAGAATAAAATCTTGCCATTTATAGCACAAATCTTGCACAGATCTTTCATCTCCTAAGTTAAGTTTATTCCTGAGTATTTTTTTTTTTTTACTATTGTAAATGGAGTTGTTTTATTTAGGTCTTTTTTGGACAGTTCACTGTTAGCATATAGAAACAAAATTGGTTTCTGCATGCTGATATTGTATCTTATGAGTTTACTAAATTTGTTTATTAAACTCTTAACAGTCTTTGATGGACTCTTTATGGTTTTCTATGTAGAAGATTATGTCATCTGCAAACACTGACAATTTTTCTTCTACCTTTTTGATTTGGATGCCTTTTATGTTTTCCTTGCCTAATTACTCTGGCTATGACTTCATGTTGAATAAAAGTGATAAGATCATACATACTTGCTTTATTCCTGATTTTATGGTAAGAATGTTCAGCTTTTCACTGTTAAGTATGATGTGAGCTGTGGGCATGCATGGCCTTTATTATGTTGAGTTATATTTCTTTTATACCTAATTTGTTGAGGTTTTTTTTTATCATGAATGAATACTGAATTTTATCAAATACTTTTACTGTATCTATTGAGATGATCATATGGTTTTTACACTTCATTTTGTTACTTTAGTTTATTATATTAATTTGCATGTGTTGAACTCTCATTGCGTCTTAGGGATAGACCACACTTTATTTTGCTTTATGATACTTTAATATACTGTTGAATTTAGTTTGCTGTTTTTTGAATATTTTTGCATCTATGTTCATTTTGAGATATTGGTCTGTGATTTTCTTTTCTTTTCTTTTTTTTTTTTTGTAGTGTTGTCTGAATTTGGTATCAGGGTAATGGTGGCCTCATAAAATGAGTTTGGAAGGATCATGCCTTCTCTTTAAATTTAGAAGAGTTCAAGGAGAATTAGTATTAATTCTTCTTTAAATATTTGGTAGTGTTCACCAGTAAAGCCATCCAGACCTGGTCATTTCTTTGTTGGGAGGTTTTTTTAATTACTGGATCCATCCCCTCATTTGTTCTATTTGTTAAGAAACCAGGTTGGGATTGGATCACAAACATTGGAAATAGTGCCTTGAAACTGAAAATAAACCAGGTGCAAGATTAATTGCCACACTCAAATACTATCATCATTTTGAATATCAGCATTAGCTAAAAGTTAAATATGATATGTTTCAGGATTAAAAATGCATCAAAGAACCTGATACTACTATTTTTCACTGTAAAATGTATGAATTTATCATAATGTTTTACCACTTTGGTTTTCCTTTTTGTTTTGCATGATGAAAGCAGTAACAGATTCTTTTCAAATTACTGTGCAAATGAATTGCAGGTAAACCTTTGTAAATTTTGTTAGCATAGTTCTCATATTATGTCCACTCACTTAACTAAATATGCACCCATCATCCACTTCTTTTGTCCTAATTAGGAGAATGTTGAAATGAGCAAGATAAATTTTTATTATCATAGATTTTGAAGGACATTATACAAAGTGAAGGGGCTTCCCAGGCAGTTTAGTGTAAAGAATCCACCTGTCATATAGGAGACACTGGTTGGATCCCTGGGTTGGGAAGATCCCCTGGAGGAGAAAATAGCAACCCACTCCAGTATTCTTGCCTAGGAAGTCACATGGAGAGAGGAGCATGGAGAACTACAGTCCATGGGAGTCACAAAGAGTTAGGTACGACTTAGTGACTGAGCATGCAGGCACGCATACAAAGTGGATGAGAAAAATCACATTTCAAAAAGTATCTCATTATTTATTTGACTGTGCTGGGTCTTAGCAGCAGTATGTAGGATCTTTTAAAATTGCAGCATGGATGATCTTAGTTGTGGCATGTGAACTTTTAGTTGTGTTGTTTGGGATCTAGCTCCCTGACCAGGGTTCGCATCTGGGCCCCCTATATTAGGAGCCTGGAGTCTTAGCCACTAGACCACCAGGGAAGTCCTGAAAATTGTATTGGTGATGTACTATAGTGTTGGCATATTGAAGCAACATTACTTGAATTGTAAAGTACAGTCTTTAAATTGTCTTAGGAAAAATATCATTATTAGAACTTAGTCATCAGAATCTTCATACAGAATGTTAGTCTTACAAAATAAGGTTTATAATTTTCCTCTATTATATAGCAATGAGTTTCAGTTATTTCAAAATTCCAGCATTTCGATAGGGGCTATATGTATTTTCAGAAGGAGTTTTAATCATGACAATATAATTCTAATACAGAGATTCATCAGTATGATACAAATTGTACAAATTCAAAAAGATGCTTCTAGGTTTTGTATTTGTTTTATTAACCATAACAATAGGGAGAATCACTTTAGTTTTTTAAATTAAACAGCAAGAATAACAGACATTTCCCCTTTCTGATAAGCATATTAAAAAATAATCATTAAAAGAAAGATGAGAATTGCATACTGTAATTTGTGAGATGCCATACCTCAAAAATGACAGAAGCACATTCTTTATAGTATTGATATTTAAACTTAAAATATTGAAAATCATTTTTCATATTTTAATTTACTTTAAAATTTTCACTAAATTTAAATACAAAAATATATTTCCACACATTAATTCTGCATAAATTATTACAGAAAAAAATCAGTAGTATTTTAGTTGCATCTTTGGGTATTTATTTCCATTTTTTAATAGCATTTTTTCATTTTGACTTTTTGATTTCCAAGATTTGAATATGCTGATTGACATCTTAGAAAGGAAAATAATTTAGCTTTCTTTTCTCTCCGTGCACATATATTAAGATTTCCTGCCATTCTGTCCTGGCAATATAGTTATATGATAGGTTACGTTAGTGCAATCTTCAATGTTTACATTAGTGTAACTATGTAAACATTATCCATAGCTGAATTACATAATATATTATGAATCATTTTTTGTTTCTTACAGAATATTTTACCCTGAACCTAATAATTGCCTTGTGTTATGGTTACTTATTTTTCATGTACTTCTCACTAGTTCAGTTCCTTTCCCAAATTATCTAAACCTCCCCTTAATGTATTCAAACACACGAGATATTTTGTTAAGTTGTAAATTGAACTGATTACTAACACTTTCTGTGCCTGGTGCATATGAATTGTTCTGAGGTGCCTTTGTCGCTGAGATCTGTGTTTCCTACATCCTGTTTCCTCCTCTGTTCTGGTTTACGCATTCCATTTTAGTACAACACTTATTTCAGTAGCTAAATGGAAAAAAAGATGCTTAGAGATAAATTTTCAAGATCTTACACACCTGAAAAATGTTTTATTTGGTTTGAAGTTTGCTTGCAGGTAGGTTTATAGGTTAGATACCATGTTCCCCAAAGTTTTGGAGTCATTACTCCATTGCCTTCTAGCTTCTTGTGTTGATGTTAAAAGGTTAGAAGTGGTCTGATTTCTGATCCTTTGTATCGGACCTGGTTACCCCCCAACCTTTCCTCTAGAAGAATATTCACTATCTCCCAGTGTTCCTTTTCTTGGCTGTACCATGGGACTTGTGAGATCTTAGTTCCCCAAGTAGGGACCAGGCATTGAACCTGAGCCCTCAGCAGTGAAGCGTGGAGTCCTGTCCACTGGACCATCAGGAAATTCTGTCTCCTGGTGTTCTTAAATTCCATTGTAATGTTCCTTTGATGAGGGCCTGGTTTAATCTGTTGTGTTGGTATTTGGTGAGTCCTTTCAATTTGAAAATCCATTTGGAAAAACTCTCCTGAGTTTAAGTTTTCTTTCTAGAAGTATATTATGGATAGTCATGTTGTATGTTGAAACTCTTGGCTTGATTTACTTTTCTTCTGTCACTCTTCATTTCTGTCTTTTGCTTTACATTTGGAAAATTTTTCTCAATTTTATCTTCCAAGTTTTTAATCTAGCTTTTCATTTCATTGTCATTCTACAGAGATGGACCATCCAGTCTCCTAACTGGAGCATCAAACTCTGGCTGCTGACCTTCTGGAGTTGCTGACGGAGAGATCAGTGTTCTTGACATTTCGTAAGTGAATTTTCCTTCAATTACTGTATTTCCTGTATACTACTTGTACCTTCCATTGTGCCTAGTATTCTTTGTGTGGTCCCACAAGCTCCATCTCCATGCTTATGTACTATGTTCTGTGCTTTAGAAGTCTGACTTCTATGGATATCATCAGTTGAGATGAGATTTGACCAGTGGGAGGGAAGTGACTGTATTTCCATATTAAAGGGCATAGAGTGGCCCTTGTGTACAACCACTGGTCTTCCTGGATTCTAGGAAATTGATCTCTTCCCTTGCCCTTGTAATCCTGAGGCCTGTAACCACCTCATGCTCTTGCTAGCCCAGGTACTTCTCCATACCATGGGTGCTAGTTTCCCTTTCCTTGACTGAAACATAAAAGAGATATTTAGAGTCATGTATAAAGTGAACATACAGATATAGTCTACATGGAAATAAAGAGATATATGAACATAGAACTTGCAAAATATGTTAGCAGGTGTTTGGAGATGACTATTCATAAAGAAGAATTTATTTCTTTACATAGGATTCATCACAGAAAACACTAACTTATTTTAATTGCATTTAAAATAAGATTTCTCTAATTGAAATTTAGTATATGCACAACTTTATACAGTATATCAAATGATTAAAGCAGGGAGAAACTGAGAACAAAGGGGAAAATTTTCAAATTTTTTGTGAGGGCTGGCAGATTTTGAATACTGCTATAGAAGAATTTTTTGCTGTGTAATGACTGTACATCTATCATTTTGGTTTAGAAATTATACTCTTGAATCCTTAGCCCAAATAAGTGATTTTAGGTGCATGAAAATGGATTGGTGAGAATGCAGTTTTATACGTCTAGGGCATGCCTAAAATCTAATAGGGCAAGCACTGGAAAAACACAGCTACTTTTACTTTTAAGGCTCTTCAATTTGTCATTACAAATTAAGGGCTGTCAGGATTGGCTCTCCTGGTCAGGCAGATTATCCCAAGAGCTATCTCATTATTGGGAGATGCTCACATGAGATGAGAATCTGTTTTATTCTTATGGACATGTCAGCTTTGCTTTGAGTGGGACTGTTGGATTCTACACTGTATCACTAACAGGCTATGATGTCTTCAGTAACATTTCTCAAAAGCTGCATGTCAATTGAGTCTTAGAAAATGGAATTTTTAAAGGAAAAGTGTAGCTTAAACATAATTTCTCTGTCTGCCAGGGATATTATCATTTCTTAATCATTGCATAAGCCACATTTTGTATAGTGATTAAATTCAAACTAACTACAAGGTTCAGTCTCTTTAAAAACTGGTTATCAAAGCAATTATCCTCTTGAGTAAAAGGTGTTAATAGGGAAAATCTCTAAACCTATTGGCATAGGAGAAATACAGTGGCAGCTTACATTAGAAATTTCACTGATGATATTTGCAATGTCTACGAAAACCTTGGCACCCAAGATATGGTCTGCAGACCAGTAGCTTAAGCATTACCTGGGAAATTGTTAGAAATTCACTTTCAGGACCCATCCTACAATTATGGAATCAGAATGTGAATTTTGAACAAAACCCTTGGGGGATTTGTGTGCAGGTTAAAATTTGAGAATCACGAGATTATAGTGTAGTTTCATGGTCATTGAAACTCTGTTGAAACCTTCTCCTCTGGCTCAAGAAGAGCATATTTTCCAATGGTAGCCATGCAAAAATGGTATCTCATAGACTTTTTTTCTTGCCTTTAATCCAAGGGTTACATGGCTAATTTTTAATTAAACTATTAATAAAGATACACTAAGAAGGGATTATATGATATCCTGGTAGATGACCGTAGAATTTTGAAAATACTTATTTAAAATTCTTACAGGAACAACTTTCTTTTTAAAAAACTATTTATTTTAATTGGAAGCTAATTACTTTACAATATTGTAGTGGTTTTTGCCATACGTTGACATGAATCAGCCATGGGTGTACATGTGTTCTCCATCCTGAAGCCCCTTCCACATCCCTCCCCATCCCATCCCTCAGGGTCATCCCAGTACACCAGCCCTGAACACCCTGTCTCATGCATTGAACCTGGACTGGTAATATATTTCACATATGGTAATATACATGTTTCAATGTTATTCTCTCAAATCATGCCACCCTCACCTTCTCCCACAGAGTCCAAAAGACTGTTTTTCACATCTGTGTCTCTTTTGCTGTCTTGCATATAGGGTCATCATTACCATCTTTTAAAATTTCATATATATGTGTTAATATGCTATATTGGTGTTTTTCTTTCTGACTTACTTCACTCTGAATAATAGGCTCCAGTTTCATCCACTTCATTAGAACTGATTCAGATGCATTCTTTTTAATGACGGAGTAATATTCCATTATGCTAGTAAAGTAATACTCAAAATTCTCCAAGCCAGGCTTCAGCAATATGTGAACCGTGAATTTCCAGATGTTCAAGCTGGTTTTAGAAAAGGCAGAGGAACCAGAGATCAAATTGCCAACATCTGCTGGATCATCGAAAAAGCAAGAGAGTTCCAGAAAAACATCTATTTCTGCTTTATTGACTATGCCAAAGCCTTTGACTGTGTGGATCACAATAAACTGTGGAAAATTCTGAAAGAGATGGGAATACCAGACCACCTGACCTGCCTCTTGAGAAACCTATATGCAGAAGGAAGCAACAGTTAGAACTGGACATGGAACAACAGACTGGTTCCAAATAGGAAAAGGAGTACATCAAGGCTGTATATTGTCACCCTGCTTATTTAACTTCTATGCAGAGTACATCATGAGAAACGCTGGACTAGAAGAAGCACAAGCTGGAATCAAGATTGCCAGGAGAAATATCAATCAGATATGCAGATGACACCACCCTTATGGCAGAGAGTGAAGAGGAACTAAAAAGCCTCTTGAATGAAGTGAAAGAGGAGAGTGAAAAAGTTGGCTTAAAGCTCAACATTCAGAAAACGAAGATCATGGCATCCGGTCCCATCACTCCATGGGAAATAGATGGGGAAACAGTGGAAACAGTGTCAGACTTTATTTTTTTGGGCTCCAGAATCACTGCAGATGGTGACTGTGGCCATGAAATTAAAAGACGCTTACTCCTTGGAAGAAAAGTTATGACCAACCTAGATAGCACATTGAAAAGTAGAGACATTACTTTGCCAACAAAGGTCCATCTATTCAAGGCTATGGTTTTTCCCATGGTCATGTATGGATGTGAGTGTTGGACTGTGAAGAAAGCTAAGCGCCGAAGAATTGATGCTTTTGAACTGTGGTGTTGGAGAAGACTCTTGAGAGTCCCTTGAACTGCAAGGAGGTCCAAGCAGTCCATCCTAAAGGAGATCAGTCCTGGGTGTTCACTGGAAGGACTGATGTTGAAGTGGAAACTTTGCAATACTTTGGCCACCTGATGTGAAGAACTGACTCATTTGAAAAGACCCTGATGCTGGGAAAGATTGAGGGCCGGAGGAGAAGGGGATGACAGAGGATAAGATGGTTGGATGGCATCACTGACTCAATGGATATGGGTTTGGGTGGACTCTGGGAGTTGGTGACAGACAAGGAGGCCTGGCATGCTGTTGTTCATGGGGTCACAAAGAGTCAGACACAACTGAGCAACTGCACTGAACTGAACTGTCATTAGGAATCTTGAGTAAGTGGCTTTCCTGGAGCTGAGAGTCTTGGGTTATGGTTGGGTGTGGTCCATCTCAGTTGGAAGAGGACCTGAGTGCCTGGAACATAAGCACAATTGAATAGATTGGCAAGGGTCAAGGAAGATGTCAGCTTTATTCTATCTAATGTTTCAGTTAACATTCTAATCAATGAATGGGATTGAAAGATAAGTCAGAAAACCAAAGCAGAGGCCTAGTCAAATGGCCTGGGCTAACACGTCATGGTCAGGCACATGTAGGAATCCTATTTTTAGGCAGGACCCAGGGCAATGTATGTGTTCAAAATGGAACATTCCTACCCGATGTGTCAGGCTTATGGTAAAAAAATACCTTGCTTTTAATGTTTTTAATGTTAGGTAAGAATTTTTGAGACACTCTTATCTCATTTAGGACTGACTCAATCATTAGGCATAAATCTATCAGGTTTGGGCAAAGCTAAAGAAGCTGTAATTCTATTCAATATGAATGGATTACCACACATGTCAATAGCATTTGTATTATGTATCAGCTCACTGGAAATATTGTCCACCGGCAAAAATCAAATTCATCAGATTGAGTATAAAGTTGTGATGAAAAAAAAAAAGTTGTGATGATATTTGTAGTAGACAGATCATGGTTACTTAAAGATGTCTAGGTCCTAATCTCTAGAACCTGTGAATATGTTACCTTACATGGCAGAAGGGACTTTGAAGATGTGATTAAAATAAGGAGATTGTCCTGAATTATCTACGTGGGCTGAATCTGATCACATGAGTCCTTAAAATCAGAGAACCCCCTCACTACATTTGGGTGTAGTCAGAAAGAAAAATGGCAGCAGGAGAATGACTCAGTGAAGTTTGCTCATTCTGAGATGTGGGGATCTGTGTTTAAGGGATTGCATTGTGCCAAGAATCATCATCAGCTAGGAAACAGATCCTCTACAAAGTAACACAGGTTTGCCAAGGGCTTCATTTTAGTCTGATGAGACTCATGTTGGACTTCTGACCTACAGAATAGTAAGATAATAAATTTGTTGTTTTAGGCCATTGTGTTTGTGATAATTTGTTATGGCAGCAGTAGAATACAGACACACTGTATAATTTGAGCACTTTAAAGATTTTTAAACCACTCATAGACCAGGATTTCTATATTTTGTTCAGTGATATACAACAAGTGCTTATAATAATGCCTAGGAAATAATAGACACTCACATAGTCGAATTATTTATTGGTCATTCCAACAACTATTTTTATTGAGTACATGTGAACACATGATTCTGTGCTAGATGTTGCATCAGCTGTAAAGATATAGAGACAATTTTTTCATAAAATCTGAGTCAAGAAGTTTAGATCAGTCTTCAGTAATAACAGGGGTCAGAAAACTCTTGCCTGGAGGCCAAATCTGGCCCACTATTTCTTTCTGTAAATGACTTTTTAAAAAAACAACTATGCTCACTAGTTTACATAGTGTCTATGGGTGCTTTTTAAAAATATAATTTCTATTTATTTACTTTTGTCTCTGCTGAGTCTTCATTGCTGTGGGGGCTTTTCTCTAGTTTTGGCAAGAGGGCTCTACTCTTCATTGCTGTGCATGAGGGTCTCATTGCAGTGACTTCTTGTTGTAGGGTGAGGCTTCAGTAGTTGTGGCTCCAGGGCTCTAGAGCACAGACTCAACAGTTGTGGTGTACAGACTTAGTTGCTCCACGGCATGTGGGATCTTCCCAAACCAGGGATTGAACCCCTGTCTCCTGCATTGGCAAGCAAATTCTTTACCACTGAGCGATCAAGGAAGCCGTATGGCTGCTTCTGTGATAAAACCACAGAGGTGAATAACAGTAACAGAGACCATGTGACCCACACAGCCAAAAATGTTTATTTTCTGGCCTTTTATAGAAAAAAAAAAGTCAAACCCTGAATTGGAACCCTGTCTTTCCAACTTGCAGTGTCCCTTGGGGAAAATAAATAATTTCTTCAAGCTTCCCTTTTGTCTTTGCAAAATTTAGATGGTAGTACTTTTCTCATAGGATGGTTGTGAGAATTAAATGTTGGATGAGGATTAGATGATGTCTTCCAGTAGAGAAGAATTCAATAAATGAAGTTTTTCTTTTTGCTTCTACTTCTGATCCTTCTACTATCACCATCAGTACCATAATCAAGTTGAAGAATAAAGGTGTTCACAAAAAGTATAGATATCACATTTATTCATTAAAACTCAACTCTACTTTGCTACTTGGAATTTGAAATGATTTAGGATCTGCTATTTAGCTGCTAGCTTTCTAGCTGGTTTTATCTGTATCTGCTATTCCATCCTGATGAATATCAGGGTAGATCTTTATTTTCTCAGTCAAATTTAAAATTTCTTATTCGTTTTTAAGATGGCATATAAAGGTTGTATTGTTTTGTATAAGTTCTTCATCACATTTACTGTTGAGCCTTGATGTCTCTGTGTGTGGGTTAGTATATAGACTTGTGTAATAAGTGTGGTAGATGATATTTTCAAAGATGGCCTCAGCTCTATCTCCTATCTCATGTACTCTTTTGTAATGTGATCTTGCCACTCCACCAAAAGGTAGGCTTTATTTTCCCTCTATTTGAGTCTGGTCTATCCCTCTGACTTGTTTGGAATGGAACACAACTGAAGTGATATTGTATCCAAGAGATCTGCAGCTTCCTCATTAACCTTTGGGAATGTTCCTACTTAAAACCCATATGCCATATTGCGAAAAAGCCCAAGTAGCTCTGTGGAGAATCCTGTCTGGAGGAGAAGTAAATCATCCAGCTGAAAGTGCAGGCTTTGCAACCATCTGGCAGGTGGCCATGTGATTGCAGCCATTTTTAGCTCTCATGTCTCTCAGCCAACATCATCTGAAGCAAAAGAAATGCCTGGTCAGTTCACAGAATCATGCAAGATAAGTTGTTTTTATAAGCCACCTAATGTTGCGATGTTTGCTACACACCACTAGATAATTGAAATACTCAGTTCATGTGACAGATAATTTATTTCTTCAGGATCTCTAACTGCCCATGGTCATCTGTAACTGTTCAGTTCAGTCGCTCAGTCGTGTCCGACTCTTTGTGACCCCGTGGACTGCAGCATGCCAGGCCTCCCTGTCCATCACCAACTCCAGGAGTTGAGTCAAACTCATGTCCATTGAGTTGGTGACGTCATCCAACCATCTCATCCTCTGTCGTCCCCTTCTCCTCCTGCCTTCTATCTTTCCCAGCATCAGGGTCTTTTCCAATGAGCCAGTTGTTTGCATCAGGTGGCCAAAATATTGGAGTTTCAGCTTCAACATCAGTCCTTCCAAGCAATGCTCAGAACTGATTTCCTTTAGGATGGACTGGTTGATCTCCTTGCAGTCCAAGGGACTCTCGAGAGTCTTCTCCAACACCACAGTTCAAAAGCATCAATTCTTCAGTGCTCAGCTTTCTTTATAGTCCAACTCTCACACCCGTACATGACTACTGGAAAAACCATAGCCTTGAATAGATGGACCTTTGTAGGCAAAGTAATGTCTCTGCTTTTTAATATGCTGTCTAGGTTGGTCAAAATTTTCCTTCCAAGGAGTAAGTGTCTTTTAATTTCATGGCTGCATTCACCATCTGCAGTGATTTTGGAGCCCCCAAAATAAACTATGGCTGTAGAGTTCTGTAATTTCAAATGAGGACTAGCAATACAGATATTAGGCCACCATTTGGACTCATCTTTGAAAGTTTAAAGGTCTCTTTGAATAGGAGGAAAGGATGAAGAGGGGTGAGGAGAAATGAGCAGGTTTCAAATACTGGAAGAGACAGTATTTAGAAACTTGTCTAAATAAAAGGAAAATGTCCTTATCCTGATGTTAAAGGCTCCATAATCTTGTAGTGTATTACCTTTCATCTTCATATCCTCACAAGTTACTTTTTACTTTCTTACTAGCATTTCTTCACCTCTGTGGTTTCTTCTGCTTAAAGGGATTTTCTACTCTTGAATTATTTGATGAATACCTAGTTATTGTATGAAGGCCAGTTCAAAGGCCATCTCCCTCAGAAAGACATCACTGGTTGTCTCAATCAAAAATTCCTTATATGCCTAAATATGA
Source organism: Capra hircus (assembly GCF_001704415.2). Classification (NCBI taxonomy): domain Eukaryota; kingdom Metazoa; phylum Chordata; class Mammalia; order Artiodactyla; family Bovidae; genus Capra; species Capra hircus. The sequence goes on from NW_017189516.1 coordinate 46,944,949, forward strand.
TATAATATCCAAATAAATTAGTGAGTGAATGGAATAAAAAAATATTGACTAACTTGAAATATGTAAACTTGGGGGATGTAGATTGATGTCTACTGATAATATCAAATATATGAGTTCCACGTGCATATTTAAAATCACATTATACAAAACCTCAATTATTTTACAAATACTGCTTTGTTCTGCTCTAACATGTTTTAAAAAAATTTTGTTCAAACTCTGCATCTACATCTTAAGTATCACTGTTTTATGATCACTGTAGTTAGTCCTTTTGGTTCTCTAACATCGTTTTCCAGAAGATACCATCTTCTCTACTTCCTGTGTTGCTCAAGCTTACTTCATGTGGTGCTGTTATTGGAAAATAACCCAAGCTGCAAAAATCCATGACTGTGAGAGAGAACAGTGTTTTATTTCTTTATTTTCCATTCTTTCCTTTAGGCCCAGGAAAGTAATTTCCACATTTTAACTGTGTATTATCATGTTACAAATGTAAGGTCACACGCCCTAGGAAGAATTACTGAATGTGGGTCAGATGTATTTGCTTCTTTAAGAAACTTTTTAGCTGAAATTAATTGGCGTTTATCTAAAACTTTTGTTTTCACCTCTGGATTCATCCTTGAATCACCAGAAAAGCATTAAAAACTACAAGTGGGGATTCTAGTGGGCTATTCCCTAATATTATAATTTATTATCTCTGGGATGGACTCAAAATTTCATTTTTGAAAAGTCTCGAGATGATTAAAATGTGCATCCAGAGTTGAGAACTGCTGATCTAACCCACTAGCATTGCTAGAGTAGTGGTTCTCAAACTGAGGTCCTCAGGTCAGCAACAACAGCATCACCTGGATATTTGTTAGAAATGCAAGTTCTTGGGCTCCACCCTAGACACACTAAATCAGAAACTCCAGGGGTGAAGCTCAGCATTCTGGACTTTAACAGGCCCTCCAGGTAATACATTTAAATGGAAACCTACTGATCTGGCTCATATGTCTTCCTTGAATAGCATTTGTTCAAATGAAATTAATTGACAGAATAGTATGTAGCATGACAAATTTATAAGGAATCTAATGTGAAGAGATCTCTTCAAGAAAATTAGAGATACCAAGGGAACATTTCATGCAAAGATGGGCTCAATAAAGGACAGAAATGGTATGGACCTAACAGAAGCAGAAGATATTAAGAAGATGTGGCAAGAATACACAGAAGAACTATACAAAAAATATCTTCACAGCCCAGATAATCACGATGGTGTGATCACTCACCTAGAGCCAGACATCCTAGAATGTAAAGTCAAGTGGGCCTTAGGAAGCATCACTACAAACAAAGCTAGTGGAGGTGATGGAATTCCCATTGAGCTATTTCAAATCCTGAAAGATGATGCTGTGAAAGTGCTGCACTCAATATGCCAGCAAATTTGGAAAACTCAGCAGTGGCCACAGGACTGGAAAGGGTCAGTTTTCATTCCAATCCCAAAGAAAGGCAGTGCCAAAGAATGCTCAAACTGCTGCACAATTGCACTCATCTCGCATGCTGGTAAAGTAATGCTTAAAATTCTCCAAGACAGGCTTCAACAGTATATGAACCATGAACTTCGATATGTTCAAGCTGGTTTTAGAAAAGGCAGAGGAACCAGAGATCAAATTGCCAACATCTGCTGGAACATGGGAAAAGCAAGAGAGTTCCAGAAAAACATCTATTTTTGCTTTATTGACTATGCCAAAGCCTTTGACTGTGTGGATCACAATAAGCTGGAAAATTCTGAAAGAGATGGGAATACCAGACCACCTGACTTGCCTCTTGAGAAACCTGTATGCAGGTCAGGAAGCAACAGTTATAACTGGACATGGAACAACAGACTGGGTTCAAATAGGAAGAGGAGTACATCAAGGCTGTATATTGTCTCCCTGCTTATTTAACTTATATGCAGAGTACATCATGAGAAACGCTGGGCTGGAGGAAGCACAAGCTGGAATCAAGATTGCCGGGAGAAATATCAATAACCTCAGATATGCAGCTGATACCACTCTTATGGCAGAAAGTGAAGAGGAGCTAAAAAGCCTCTTGATGAAAGTGAAAAAGGAGAGTGAAAAAGTTGGCTTGAAGCTCAACATTCAGAAAACGAAGATCATGGCATCTGGTCCCATCACTTCATGGGAAATAGATGGGGAAACAGTGGAAACAGTGTCAGACTTTATTTTTGGGGGCTTCAAAATCACTGCAGATGGTGATTGCAGCCATGAAATTAAAAGATGCTTACTCCTTGGAAGAAAAGTTATGACCAACCTAGACAGCATATTTATTTTATTTTTTCTTTTTTGTTGTTGTTATTATTATTATTATTATTTTCACTTTACAATACTGTATTGGTTTTGCCATACATTGACATGAATCCACCACAGGTATACATGAGTTCCCAAACATGAACCCCCCTCCCACCTCCCACCTCATATCATCTCTCTGGATCATCCCTGTGCACCAGCCCCAAGCATCCTGTATCCTGCATCAAACATAAATTGGTGATCTGTTTCTTACATGATAGTATACATGTTTCAATGCCATTCTCCCAAATCATCCCACCCTCTCCCTCAGAGTCCAAAAGTCCACTCTACACATCTGTGTCTCTTTTGCTGTCTTGCATACAGGGTCATCATTACCATCTTTCTAAATTCCATATATATGTGTTACTATACTGTATTGGTGGTTTTCTTTCTGGCTTACTTCACTCTGTATAATCGGCTCCAGTTTCATCCATCTCATTAGAACTGATTCAAATGTATTCTTTTTAATGGCTGAGTAATACTCCGTTGTGTATATGTACCACAGCTTTCTTATCCATTCATCTGCTGATGGACATCTAGGTTGTTTCCATGTCCTGGCTATTATAAATAGTGCTGTGATAAACATTGGGGTACATGTGTCTCTTTCGATTCTGGTTTCCTTGGTGTGTATGCCCAGCAGTGGGATTGCTGGGTCATAAGGCAGTTCTATTTGCAATTTTTAAAGGAATCTCCACACTGTTCTCCATAGTGGCTGTACTAGTTTGCATTCCCACCAACAGTGCAAGAGGGTTCCCTTTTCTCCATACCCTCTCCAGCATTTATTGCTTGCAGACTTTTGGATCACAGCCATTCTGACTGGTGTGAAGTGGTACCTCATTGTGGTCTTGATTTGCATTTCTCTAATAATGAGTGATGTTGAGCATCTTTTCATGTGTTTGTTAGCCATCCGTATGTCTTCTTTGGAGAAATGCCTATTTAGTTCTTTGGCCCATTTTTTGATTGGGTCGTTTATTTTTCTGGAATTGAGCTGCATAAGTTGCTTGTATATTTTTGAGATTAGTTGTTTGTCAGTTGCTTCATTTGCTATTATTTTCTCCCATTCAGAAGGCTGTCTTTTCACCTTGCTTATAGTTTCCTTTGTTGTGCAGAAGCTTTTAATTTTAATTAGATCCCATTTGTTTATTTTTGCTTTTATTTCCAGAATTCTGGGAGGTGGATCATAGAGGATCGTGCTGTGATTTATGTTGCAGAGTGTTTTGCCTATGTTCTCCTCTAGGAGTTTTATAGTTTCTGGTCTTACGTTTAGATCGTTAATCCATTTTGAGTTTATTTTTGTGTGTGGTGTTAGAAAGTGATCTAGTTTCATTCTTTTACAAGTAGTTGACCAGTTTTCCCAGCACCACTTGTTAAAGAGATTGTCTTTATTCCATTGTGTATTCTTGCCTCCTTTGTTAAAGAAAAGCAGAGGCATTACTTTGCCAACAAAAGTCCATCTAGTCAAGGCTATGGTTTTTCCAGTAGTCATGTGTGGATGTGAGAGTTGGACTATAAAGAAAGCTGAGCACCAAAGAATTGATGCTTTTGAACTGTGGTGTTGGAGAGGACTCTTGAGAGTCCCTTGGACTGCAAGGAGATCCATCCCGTCTATCCTAAAGGAAATCAGTCCTGAATATTCATTGGAAGGACTGATGTTGAAGCTGAAACTCCAGTACTTTGGCCACCTGGTGTGAAGAACTGACTCACTGGAAAAGACCCTGATGCTGGGAAAGATTGAAGGCGGGAGGAGAAGAGGACAACAGAGGATGAGATGGTTGGATGGCATCACCGACTCAATGGACATGAGTTTGACTCAACTCCTGGATTTGGTGATGGACAGGGAGGCCAATAGTCCATGGGGTCACAGAGAGTTGGACATGACTGAGCAACTGAACTGAACTGACTGACTGTGAAGGAGAGGTAATTTGTGGAAAAAATGACGTGTAATATGTAAGCATAGATAGTAGTATCTTCTATGTGATTTAAGTCTTGTGTTTTCACTGTGTATCTATTAACCAATGGGCAATGCATCGGTCAAGTTATTCTTTCTTGAGCTGGCCAGCTCTGTGCATTTTCAAAAGGCAAGCAAGTGCTTTCTACCCAGAGGTACCCAGTATCTCTGAGGACGTATGGATAGATGCCTATACAACAGAAGTATTTTGGCCCACATTCTCATATATTTCATTGTTAAAAATAGCTTTAGGATGATGCCATTCACCAAGATACGTTAGGCAGGGACAGCTAAAGCATAAACCTCCATTATAGTGATCATCTTAGGATTCAGCCACATGTGGCTTCTTCAGTTGTACAGATAAAATTAAAATATTTAATGTTACCTCAAGGCCTTAATTTAGGCATTGTAAACTTTTCGTTTCCACACTGGAGAAGGCGTCAGTAATAACTTTAAAATACCCTTGAGTTTCCCTCTGCTCATTTATCTCCCAGATCTGTACTTCATGTTTTCTTTCATTGACAGCCTTTTGCTTCTAGGAATTAACTTCTGAGATTAATAAATCCTTAAAATCAGAGAAAAATTTGTCTCCTTGAGAACAGGTGCAGATAATTTTTTAGGAGAAAGAAGTGAAAAGATACAGTTATTGTTTTGTAAAGCCAGCAGCAGCTTATGCTAGCCATAAAGGAGAGTTGGTATGATGCTTTATGGAACTAAAAGTTTTGTTTTTGCTTTTCCTGTTCACTTAGAAAGTGTGTTCGTCTGTTTTTGAACACCACCAGAATTTTTATAAGCATAAAAAACAGAGCCAAAAACTATCAAACCCTTAATTGCTGTTGAAACAAGCTGTAGGAAAGACAAGACAGATGATGTATACAATGAACATTCATTGCTCTGTAACATTAGTAGAAGAGAACAAACACCTTGAGATGTCACCAATTTTGATCAAATCTTTCCTTGGGGAATGCATACAGGAGCAGTCCCATTAGTTTGCATGAAGTGTGAACTGAATTTCTTAAAAAGGACAATGGGAATCTAGGCAGTAGTTCTCTGCTTGTGTATCACACAACAGACTGCTTAAACACTATCCCAGTCTGCTTCTAGTTGACTTGCAGTGCCCCAAAGATGGGAATGTTCAAGAGAATTCTTGAAGATGATGTTTCTTATGTGATTTAGCTTCTGCCAAAGGGATCTGTATGTGTATACACACAGGAAATCAGTAAAGCAAAAGCATGGCACAGCCCAGCAATTCTTTTGATAGGTGTGATGATGAAGTCATTTGACTCTTCTGAGGCATGTGTGGAGAAGTTTTAATGTCCAGTCCTAGCTTCATTGGTGTCAAGTAGAGAGCAGTAGCCAAAACCTCTAGGATTTGTCCTGGGATACTCCTGTGATGTGATTGGAATTTCTTTTGCTGGGATGGCTATTGGCTATGTGTCATCCAAACTCATTTGCTCAGGTCCTTCCCAAACTTCTTAAAACCTTTGGCATCTACAGGTTAGAAGGAAAATTTAGCACCCAGGACACCTTTCTAAGAAGGATGATATGAAGAAAAGGTGGTACAGTGAACATAAATATAAATATTTTGAAAAGATGAAAGTGCATTTTCCATATACTTCTCTACCTCACCCTAAACTCCATGTGCCATCGCCCTCTGCTCTTGTCTGTGGATCTGTCTCTAGTGCTCATGTCTTAACATCCACAAGCTACTTGAAGTCCTTTAAGTAGCATCTGGGTTCCACCTTCTACTATCTATGTGACCTTTGGCTTGTCATCAACCCTAATGAGCCCACATTATAATACTTCACTTTCCCTGTTCATATCTACATACAATTATGTTGTTTCCATTAAATGAATCAGTTAAAACACATAGGAAATTAGTTTTTTTAGTTGCCCTGCTATATCAAAACAGAGTTCACTCAACCATCTTGCACATCTATGTGTCCACATATGCATGTGTGCACACAGACACATAAACACACACATCTGACTGTGCTGGGTTCCTTGGTTGTCTGTTGAGGCTGATGTAAATTGTGTTTGAAACCTGTAACTTGGAAGTACTTGCTAATCCCTGGCCCCTTATCATGTCTGTCACTGGTTTAAGGAAAAGCCAATATCACCTTGAGTATTTGTTTACCACAGAGGCTCTTATAAAGGAGCCAGTGAAGGAATGATGAGAAGACCAGAGGAGAAGGAAGGAATCTGATAGAGACATGATCTCTGTGTGTGTTAATGTGTGCACATGCACATATGTGTGAAAGATGCTTCAGTCTCCTTTGATTTGATGGCACGTCAGGATAATTCATATTAAGATACCCATTTAAAAAATTATATATTTGTCCATGCTGGGCCTTAGCTGTGGCATGCGGACTCTTAATTGTGGCATGTGGAATCTAGTTCCCTGACCAGGGATCAAACCTGGGCCCCTGCATTGGGAGTGCAGAGTCTTAGCCAGTGGACCACCAAGGAAGTCTCTGCATTTGTCTGAGCTAATTCATTATATATGAATTCATATGACTATGTATGGGGAAGGTATGGTGTTTTACAATGTCAAAATAGAAGAAACTTTTTAAAATAGAGCAGATATTATTTATTCCTAAAGTGTTTTCAGAAAGGCAAGAGAAAGGTTTTATCTCATTGTCAGTGATTTTAAAACAGAGTTGAAATATAATTGCCAAGGGACAGGAATCCACAGTATACTACTGGAGAGTCAGCCATCTATAGAGACTATGGTGACTATGCAGGGAGGTCTCTTATCAGTCTAGATTTTTAAAAATCATTTCCAAAATTAAAGTGGATTATAGAAGAAACAAGAACCATAATTACATACTATTTTTTTTTAATTTTAAGTATCATGGTACTAAAAGCATAGCAAGTAGGATGAAAATGACTAAGAGGCAAGTAAACAAAAAGATATCTAAGGAATAAGGGATACCGAGCTGCTTTAGATGAATGAACCTATTTTCAGAACTAGATGAATTACCTACAAAGATATAGGAACAGGTGTTTGTATATGATAAAAATATATGGAATCTTTCTGAGAATTGTGTAAAAACTGTATCTAACAGTCTCCAGTCACAGAATGCATATGCTACTAATGACTATAAAACTAATTCTTGTTTGTTGAAATTGCCAAATAGATTATTAATAGATTGCTATTGAGCACTTAGTAAACAAAATAATGATTACTAAGAGATAGCATAGGTTCCTTAACACTAAGAAATGGCAAATTCATCTTTTTGCACTTTTTACTTTGAATTGTAAGTGGAAAGATAAGGAAAAAAGTCCATAGACATAATGTATTTTGATTTAATTAATATATTTCAAAAATATTTTGTGACATTTATAAAGAAAAATGGAGAAATGTAGATTGGATGATATTCAGCAAAATGGATTTACAGTTTATCAAATCATTTCAGCTCCTACCCCCACTCCATGCACAGTCCTTATTTCAAAACAAATAAAATGTGCAATATCTCTGCTCTTGGTCTTGTCCTACTCAACATTTTAATGATATGTATAATGACACAGAAGGCATACTTATCAAATTTGCAGATGACATAAAGCTTGGAGCAATAGCTAATACACTGAGTAACTGAATCTTAATTCAAAACAATCTTGACAGGCTGGAACTCTGGCCAAAGCTAACAAGATGAAGTTTAATAGATATAAATGTTAAGTCCTGTGTTTAGGTTCAAAAAAACCCAACTGTACAAATACTGGATGAGAGGAAATTTGGCTTAGAAGCCATCTCTGTGGGGCGAAAAGTCAGTTATTTTTTGGCTTATAATCTCAATGTGAGCCTCCAACTTCCTTTGGTAGAAGCCAATTGATTGAAAAAGTATTTGTTATAGCCCCACTAAGTGCCAGCTACATTCATTATATTATTTAACTCATATTATTATCTCTCCAAGATAGTTATACTTATTCCTAGTTTACAGATAAAAAAACAAATTAATTTGTTCATCTGTATGCCACTACGAAATGTTAGAACTGCAATTCAAACCTCTCCTATTGCTAGGTTCGGCATAGACCTCTTGGATCATAATCAGAATTTGCATTTTAACTGGATCCTGAGGGTAACTGTCTACACAGTAAAACTTGAGAAGCACACCTGCCTCAGGTTAGCACTGTAGAGACAAAAAGTAACATCATTTGGGGAGAAGGCTGGCTGGTTGGCTGGTGGCTTGAGTGGACCTCATGGGATGGCATTATTATTCTTTTTTATTTTATCACATTTGTGAGTAACCATGTCTGCACTGGTTAGATAATATCTGAGAAATCCTCCTAATTTTCATATGCCAGATTTTAAGATGGAGTGCTAATAAACTGGCAGGTCCAGGAGACAGAATTAAGTAATGAGAGATTTTATAAACCAATCCTAAGAAGAAATGAAGAAATCATTAATGTACAACTTTGAGAGATATCTTAGATAAGGTGGGATCATTTTTTAAAAGTATTTTGGGGCAATGTCTTTAGGAGAAAAGAATGTTAACAGTTCAGTGATTCATCTTTCCCATTTTTTGTTTCACCAAATATTTATTGAGCACCTACTGTGTACATGGCATTGAAATATGCCTATCATTAAAATATTAAGTAGGATAAGACCAGGAGCAGATATATTCTATTTTTTATTTGTTAGAATAAAGAGAGAAAGACTGCACATGGGTGTTGGTAAGGAGCTAGGCATTAAGATTCCTGTTGTGGGTACTTCCCTGGTGATTCAGTGGTTAAGACTCAGAGCTTTCACTTGCAGGGGGGGCAGGTTTGATCCCTGGTTGGGGAACTAAGATCCTGCATGTCATACAGTGCAGCCAAAATAAATAAATAAAAGATTACTATGTGTGAGTAAGAAAAAGAAAGTGGTTGTCCTAAAGGAGGTAACAATACAGTGATAACGTGGTACATAGTTTACTAAGTGTATAGATAATATTCATTAAGTAAACGTTTGCCAATATTATTTAGTAATCTACAGATAATAGACTTGGGGGAAGCTAGTTTAGTATGAAAGCATCGAGTGGTCAGGAAAGGGCTTTGAGCTAAAGTCTGAGTGACAACATGGCCCTAGCCATATGATGAGCTAATGGAAGAGCATTCCAGGTAAAAGGAAGAGTAGATGCAAAGACTGTGAGAAAGGAGTGAGCGTCTAGGATGGTATGAAATGGGGACCATGAGGATGAAAAGGCCAGATGTCCAAAGGTAGATTGTGATTCACGGGTTTTGGAGGACCTTCCTACCAATGGTAACATACAGCAATGAAGGGGAGAGTGAGCCCCTCATCATACATACATTCCCATGCAAGCCAGGTGACTCATCAGGGAAGATACAGAGAAGAATTTTACAAGTAAGACATTGGAGGGGATGTTCTCCAAGTCTTAACCATCCTAAAAATCACATAGGATAGTAAAAAAGTATTTTTCTTCCTTATCATTATAGCTCTTCCTAGGAAAGAAAACAAATTGCTATTTTAAATATTTATTTTTTATTTTTATGTATTTATTTGTCTGTGGTGTTTCTTAGCTGTGGTGTATGGGATCTTTAATTGAGGCATGCGAACTCTTAGTTGTGACATGTGGGGTCTTGTTCTCTGACCAGGGATCGAACCCAGGCCTCCTGCATTAGGAGCACAGTCTTAGCCACTGGATCACCAGGGAAGTCCCCCAAAGTTGCTATTTTAAAATGTCTTTATTATTATCTTTATTAGTAGTATTTATCTCTCTCCCCCCATGCCCTCTCATAATTGCAAGTATAAATCAACCCCAGGGTAAATTGTGGCTGCAATTAAAATGGTATATTAGCTTAATCACAAATAAATAGCCCCTCTGCTGTTATCTCAAGATGGAATGTATGTGATTATGGCTAGAGTACGTTTTCTCCTCTGTGCCACTCTAAGCTATGGCGGCAGGCTGAAAAGTAACTGATTGGTTACCATGGTTTCCAAATGGAGGCAGTGTAGCATGTAATTATTGCATACAGCTATCATTACTAAATTTTGTATGGCATTTTGATGTAATTCAATAAATAATTTGAGTCATAGCTCTAGAAGGAGGTGCAACTGCTTAAAGGGTAATGTTTTAGGGAAAATTACATAAACTATTTGTACACAGCTGTGAGGGGCGCTGAGGAGTAAAATTTGGTACTGGTTCTAATTGCTTTGCTCCTATCACAAGAAAAATTGGATAAATGAGGTTTCAGGTCTGCCTTGATAGGTAAAGTAGTGTTGATTCAGGTAAGAAATGAAGTAAAACCCTTCATTTGGTTTTTAGCATGGTACTTAGTGAATCTTATTTTCCTGGGTTTGTACTTTAACAATGAAATAAAAACGTATGCTTTGTGAAACATATAATAAAGAAGAGAGAGAGAGACTTTCTAACCAGTCTCCCATCTCCTCCCTCCCTACAGATTCCAGAGCAAGTTTCCCCAATTTGTCACCGAGTGCTAACTAATTAAGGAGTTGTCACTTTCCTGGCCTTCTCTCAGTGCTATGCTCACTACAGCATATAAATGTGGGTGTGAGGGTAATCCTTCATTATATATTCAAGGGAACTGCCAAGTGTTTCCATTTGTATTGTTATCATTTGAAGATAAATCATTCTAATTTATTTTAATAAAAGGCAAACAGACATGTATCTGTGTTAATCTGCTTTATGTCTTTGATAACCTGCATTCTTAATCAATTTTCCCAATCACTTGCTTTCTGTATTACTGTGTGAGAAAGCCAAAGGCTTAACTAAGTCACAAATTGGTACCAGCACAGGGAAATGGAGAAAGACTGATGCATAATTGTTGGTAACCTTTTTACAAACCACGTGTCCTTCTGTTATGTTTGTAATTCATCAGTAGCAATCTGGGATACTTGTGGGAATCTTCTCATGGCTTTCCTATCTCCTGAGTTCTTCTCAAGCATATGTATGATGTTATGTGCTCTTTGTTATTCACGATGATGTTGGAGGTGGGATACGGAGAAGGACAAGGCAGGGGTGTTATACTCAGTTCCTTCTCAAGTCTACTTGGGGGGGATGAGAAGCACACACAATATAGGCAGCATATTAGTAGAAACTCATTAGATATTGTAGTGCAGCTAAGCTGGGTTTAACACCTTCCCTCAGTTTATCTACAGTCTTAATTCACCTCTCTGGACCTCTGTTCTCTTAGATGTCAAATGGGGATACTCAAAGCTGGCTAAGAGTGTACATGCGAGGATCCATCTGATAAAATATTAAATTGGCCAGAAAGTTCATTCTGGTTTTTCCATACACTCTTACCGAAAAACCCAAATGAATTTTTTGGCCAACCCAATAGTATGTAAACTTTATAAATACTGTACTTGGCATGTGGAGGGTATTCAAGGGACCACAACAAAAATAATGATGTTTGCATGTTTTACAGAGATACTGAGCATTACACAGTTGGGTGGGAAAAGGAATTGGAGTGATTGGGAAAGACATGGATGAAGTAGAATCTAAACTTAGACTTGAACAGGTAGGCATGCTTCCAAGGTGTGGAAGCAAGGGAAGTATTTTAGGTGAAGGAAATATGTAGCTATCTTCCCAGTTGATTTTTTTCCCTCTCAATTTGACCTTTTTAAAATCTCAATTGATAGAATTGAACTGTTTTATTTTTAATCTATGTTTGTATTTTCTTATCTGCATGGTCGTGTTCAGATTTTTTAATGTAAATTTTCTCTAACATTGATTTTATTTATTTATTTGGCTGTGATGGGTCTTTTTGAGGGATTCCCAGGTGGTGCTAGTGGTAAAGAACTTGCCTGCCCATGCAGGAGATGTGAGAGATGCAGGTTCAATCTCTGGGTCGAGGTCTTCTTTGGGCTGCACAGGCTTTCTCTAGTTTCAGCGAGTGGGAGCTACTCTTCATTGAGTGCACAGGTTTCTCACTGCAGTGGCTTCTCTTGTTGTGGGGCACAGGCTCTAGGCATGTGGGCTTCAGTAGTTGTAGAACTCAGGCTCAGTAGTATGTGGGTTTAGTTGCTCCTCAGCATGAGGAATGTTCCCAGATCAGGGATTGAAGCCACATCCCTTGCATTGCAAGGTGGATTTCCAACCTCTTGACTGCCAAGCAATTTCCAGATTTTGATTGATGAACACATTCACTGTTTCCCAGCAAGTACTGGGTGAAAATATGCTATGGCACCATCCCCGGGACTGCCAATAAAGCAATCACAACAGGCCAAATGGAAGCAAAATTTGGAAAGTGGAAGTCGTCTGCAACAGGGTTTCTTTGGCTCGTTCTCCTCCTAGGGTCCCCCTTCCCCAGTCCTTATAGTTATTCCTTTCATCTCGTAGTAGCTTTCTGTTGTGCCTTGCCTGTGCTCTCCCCCTCTGTTAAAGCAATTTGATAAATGAATCTCATTAAGCCCAAATGACTAGCCATAAATGTAGTAGCATTCAGGGAGTTTTGGTTTTTTAGAGTTGGGTCAGGAAGACACATCAAACCCTACACATGAGATCCTGTCTTAGATGATAACTCAGTACGACTTAAAGTATTGTACTGTGGTGAAAATCAACCTCAGCTTTGAATAAGGCAGGTAAGCTAGACATCTGTATTTAAATTGGGGACAGTGGTTAGTCCAATTAAGAATGGGTATCAGAGAAGGCAATGGCAACCCTCTCTAGTACTCTTGCCTGGAAAATCCCATGGGCAGAGGAGCCTGGTAGGCTGCCGTCTATGGGGTTACTAAGAGTCGGACATGACTGAGAGACTTCCCTTTCACTTTTCACTTTCATGCATTGGAGAAGGAAATGGCAACCCACTCCAGTGTTCTTGCCTGGAGAATCCCAGGGACAAGGGAGCCTGGTGGGCTGCCGTCTGTGGGGTCGCACGGAGTCAGACACGACTGAAACCACTTAGCAGCAGCAGCAACAGCAGCAGCATCACATGCAGTGTGTTTTTGAGACAAGAGCTCAGTTGAATGGATTCTTCTCTTGGGCTTGGACCTTCCTGGCTATCATATTGGTGGGAGAGGCAGCTCTGCCTGCAGAGTCATGCAAGTGTGTCTTCCCCTGTCCATGTCCCCACTGTATCTACTGACACATGCTCTGAACAAGAGTGTGTTGCAAGTGGATGGTGCTGAGGCAGACCAATGTGTAAAAAATCCAGTTTGGAGATCTTCAGTAGACAGTGTAATGCTCGTGCCAAACCTCTTTTCATTGAAAGATAGGTTTCATCAGTTGCTCTGAGCACTGCTATCAAATAGCCTTCAATTTCCAGCTCCTTCAGGGAATTGTCACAGTTGTAGAGGACAGTCTTATCTACAGTCACACCCTTTCCTCAGGTGGGCTACATCCATTGACTGATTGACATTAAAGTACAAAGGCATAACCACCTTGGCCAACCTTAGGATCACTTTGTGGGGCCATTAGAGCTCCAGGGTTCAATGTGGATTTGGCTGAGTCTACCATTTGGCCCAGATTGTAGTTTGACATCTCTGCCCACTCATGCTGCCATCCTTCCCTCCCAAAGTGTTGGTACCAAGGATACTCCTTAAATAAACACCACACAGTCACCAAAACCTTATCTCAGAAGGTGATTCCTAAGGAACCCAAATTACACCAAGATCTTTTCTTTTAGGTTAAGTCAGCTCCCCAACCAGTGTAATATGAGACCCTGGTCTGCCATGAAGATGAAGTTGTATTGGGATATTCAGTCTTTAAGCATGACCAGGCATGGCTTAGAGCCAGTGGGAGCCCTGGTGTCATCCAATACCTTGACTGCTTATCCCAGGTGCCATGCAAACAGTTTTATTTTATATATGATCCATTCCGTTTAAAGGCCGAATGAAGGCATTGTGTTTTCAGAAATCCTCCAAAGAGCCCATGTTATTCTTAGGAGGTAGAGCTAGCTTTTGCTCTTAGACATTATCACATCAAGGTTGACATAGTTCTCAATCATACAACTGGAAACTGAAAGGAAGAGCCTAGAATTCTGAGGGACTGAGATACATGGTAGATAAGTTTTGTTTGGGGGATAAAAGAAAGATGGGAGTTTATACTGAACATGGAGAAGTATCAAGTTAAGGAGATTTTACAGATTCTTTACAAATAAATCAAAATAGCTGAAGTTTTCATTTAGACTGTGTTTTGCTGTTACTTTCTCTTTTTTTATACCACCCACTCAGAGTTCTTCATCTCCACGAGCTGTACATAGCATTTTTCATAATACATTATATTAATTTCACAGCTATACTTTAAATAGTGGCACAGCTGCAGTTGTTGTTGAACAGTGTATGAAATAACCTTGGAGTAGTAACTGTTATTTATTCTTACTGTGGTCGGGTTTAATTGTATGTAGGCTTTGCCTTAACTTATGGAAGACATTTGTATAATCCTCATTAATAACTGTAATTCCAGAAGTTAAAAGTTATAATAAGAGTTTACTTTTTAATAACACCATTCATACTAGTACCTGAAGTATTTGGTGGAAAAGAAAAAGAATTCTAAAGGTCAAAACTTCTGTTATTTGGGTTTTGTGTAGGCTTTTGGATAGAAGGAATTATTCCAAAGTCATCTGGGGATAGAAAAGGGTTTCTCGCTGTTTACTTTAGCTCCCAAGAAGATTGCCTTCTTTAGAACAGGAAAGAACTGCATGTCAGGGTTGGCAGGGTAGGAGTAATCTTGAATGTGTCTAAACTATTCTTGAAGTCATTGCAAGACTATATTTTAAGCTATCTATCAGTGGTGTGCTGGAGCTGTTTCCTACCACCTTGAGAGAGTTGACTTGGGCACATCTAGTCTTAATGCTGCGTCCAGGAACATCATATTGGTAGCTAAAATTAGATGTGGTGGGAGTATTTACACAAATGCAAAAGTGAAAAGAATCAGGACTTGCCCCATTCTATCCCAGGGGAACCCATTGTTGGACAATACCAGTGTATTACTACCATCCATTCATCTCCTTCACGGTATAAATTATGGTCTTTTATGGAGAATTTCTATAAGACGTAGTGTCCCACAGATTTTGGGTTGTTGTGTTTTCATTTTCATTCATTTCTATGTATATTTTGATTTCTTTTTTGATTTATTCTGTGATTTGTTGGTTATTCAGCCTCCATATGTTGGAGTTTTAAATAGTTTTTCTCATGTAATTGAGATCTAATCTTAATGCATTATGGTCAGAAAAGATGCTTGGAATGATTTCAATTTTTTTGAATTTATCAAGGCTAGATTTATGGCCCAGGATGTGATCTATCCTGGAGAAGATTCCATGAGCACTTGAGAAAAAGGTGAAATTCATTGTTTTGGGGTGAAATGTCCTATAGATGTCAATTAGGTCTAACTGGTCTATTGTATCATTTAAAGTTTGTGTTTCCTTGTTAATTTTCTGTTTAGGTGATCTGTCCATAGGTGTGAGTGGGGTATTAAAGTTTCCCACTATTATTGTGTTATTGTTAATTTCCCCTTTCATACTTGTTAGCATTTGTCTTACATATTGCAGTGCTCCTATGTTGGGTGCATATATATTTATAATTGTTATATCTTCTTGGATTGATCCTTTGATCATTATGTAGTGTCCTTCTTTGTGTCTTTTCACAGCCTTTGTTTTAAAGTCTATTTTATCTGATATGAGTATTGCTACTCCTGCTTTCTTTTGGTCTCTATTTGCGTGGAATATCTTTTATAGCCCTTCACTTTTAGTCTATATGTGTCCCTTGTTTTGAGGTGGGTCTCTTGTAGACAGCATATATAGGGGTCTTTTTTTTGTATCCATTCAGCCAGTCTTTGTCTTTTGGTTGGGGCATTCAACCCATTTACATTTAAGGTAATTATTGATAAGTATGATCCCATTGCCATTTACTTTACTGTTTTGGGTTTGGGTTTATACACCTTTTCTGTGTTTCCTGTCTAGAGAAGATCCTTTAGCATTTGTTGGAGAGCTGGTTTGGTAGTGCTGAATTGTCTGAGCTTTTGCTTGTCTGTAAAGCTTTTGATTTCTCCTTCATATTTGAATGAGATCCTTGTTGGGTACAGTAATCTGGGCTGTAGGTTATTTTCTTTCATCACTTTAAGTATGTCCTGCCATTCCCTCCTGGCCTGAAGAGTTTCTATTGAAAGATCAGTTTCTATTGAAAGTTATCCTATGGGAATCCCCTTGTGTGTTATTTGTTGTTTTTCCCTTGCTGCTTTTAGTATTTGTTCTTTGTGTTTGATCTTTGTTAATTTGATTAATATGTGTCTTGGGGTGTTTCACCTTGGGTTTACCCTGTTTGGGACTCTCTGGGTTTCTTGGACTTGGGTGATTATTTCCTTCCCCATTTTAGGGAAGTTTTCAACTATTATCTCCTCAAGTATTTTCTCATGGTCTTTCTTTTTGTCTTCTTCTTCTGGGACTCCTATAATTCAAATGTTGGAGCATTTCATATTGTCCTGGAGGTCTCTGAGGTTGTCCTCATTTCTTTTAATTCTTTTTTTCTTTTTTCCTCTCTGATTCATTTATTTCTACCATTCTATCTTCTATTTCACTAATCCTATCTTCTGCCTCCATTATTCTACTATTTGTTGCCTCCAAAGTGTTTCTGATCTCATTTATTGCATTATTCATTATATATTAACTCTTTTTTTCTTTTTAAATTTTTATTTTATTTTTAATTTTTATTTTTACTTTATTTTACTTTACAATACTGTATTGGTTTTGCCATACATTGACATGAATCCGCCATGGGTGTACATGAGTTCCCAATCATGAACCCCCCTCCCACCTCCCACCCCATATCATCTCTCTGGATCATCCCCATGCACCAACCCCAAGCATCCTGTATCCTGTATTGAACATAAACTCGCGATTCATTTCTTACATGATAGTATACATGTTTCAGTGCCATTCTCCCAAATCATCCCACCCTCTCCCTCTCCCTCAGAGTCCAAAAGTCCCTTCTATACATCTGTGTCTCTTTTGCTGTCTCACATACAGGGTTATCATTACCATCTTTCTAAATTCCATAAATATGTGTTAGTATACTGTATTGGTGTTTTTCTTTCTGGCTTACTTCACTCTGTATAATTGGCTCCAGTTTCATCCATCTCATTAGAACTGATTCAAATGTATTCTTTTTAATGGCTGAGTAATACTCCATTGTGTATATGTACCACAGCTTTCTTATCCATTCATCTGCTGATGGACATCTAGGTTGTTTCCATGTCCTGGCTATTATAAACAGTGCTATGATAAACATTGGGGTACATGTGTCTCTTTCAATTCTGGTTTCCTCGGTGTGTATGCCCAGAAGTGGGATTGCTGGGTCATAAGGCAGTTCTATTTGCAATTTTTAAAGGAATCTCCACACTGTTCTCCATAGTGGCTGTACTAGTTTGCATTCCCACAGTGTAAGAGGGTTCCCTTTTCTCCACACCCTCTCCAGCATTTATTGCTTGCAGACTTTTGGATCACAGCCATTCTGACTGGTGTGAAGTGGTACCTCACTGTGGTCTTGATTTGCATTTCTCTAATAATGAGTGATGTTGAGCATCTTTTCATGTGTTTGTTAGCCATCCGTATGTCTTCTTTGGAGAAATGTCTATTTAGTTCTTTGGCCCATTTTTTGATTGGGTCGTTTATTTTTCTGGAATTGAGCTGCATAAGTTGCTTGTATATTTTTGAGATTAGTTGTTTGTCAGTTGCTTCATTTGCTATTATTTTCTCCCATTCAGAAGGTTGTCTTTTCACTTTCTAATACCACACACAAAAATAAACTCAAAATGGATTAAAGATCTAAACGTAAGACCAGAAACTATAAAACTCCTAGAGGAGAACATAGGCAAAACACTCTCCGACATAAATCACAGCAGGATCCTCTATGATCCACCTCCCAGAATACTGGAAATAAAAGCAAAAATAAACAAATGGGATCTAATTAAAATTAAAAGCTTCTGCACAACAAAGGAAACTATAAGCAAGGGGGAAAGACAGTCTTCTCTTTTACTTCTTCTAGGTCCTTGTTAAACCTTCCTTGCATCTTCTCAATCCTTGTCTCCAGGCTGTTTATCTGAGATTCCATTTTGATTTCAAGATTTTGGATCATTTTCACTATCATTATTTGGAATTCTTTATAGAAAATTCAGAAGAATGGGCAACTACAACCTTTCTAAAGTTCAAATGCATCCAGAGCCTGGCATCTTGGTGAGCGCTGGATGAAGTCAGAAGTTTTGGGTAATTTCAGAAAGGTAACTCTCCTGCATCTTTTCCTAGACCTCAGATCCAACATGTTCCAACATGAAGGCCTCCTTTTAGGTGTTTTCTATGGCCCAGATTTATATTCACTCTAAGGAAAAGAAAACAATATTCTCAGGGGGTTGAGGTGACTTCCCTTTGCTTTTGAGTTTTAAGATATTGTACCTGAACTGAACAAGAACAACCTGATTGATACATGCTGACGCTCACTTGAATTTTGGCAGAAATAATTTATTTAGCCTAAGGATTCAGGGCTGAGCCAGAGGGTGATGAAGGGGTATCCAATAGTTGGGGGATAGGAAGAGTCATGATGTGATGTGTCAATTCAGAAAGGTGGTCAGAAATCTGGAAATCCCACCTCTATTCCATCAATCCATCCTCTTTCCCTGCTCAGGGTGGATGACATCTAGCATTGTAATAAGACACATCAGAACACATTAAACTTTGCAGGTAATACAGCCACAGGTTTTATATAAAATGTGAAAAGTTCCATGCATTTAAGTTTGGTATTATATCTGACAGGTTTATAGTCAATTTATGCCCTCCATATTGCTCCTCATAGAGCCCTTAATAGTTCTTTACATTAATACATATGATTACCTCCATACAGACAGCCCAGATTATTATAAAAAATTATAAATTTGGCAGTGTTGTTGATTGTAATATCTACAGTATTGTACTATACAAAACAAGTGAAAGCTTGCAGTAATAGTAAGTAACATAATGACACACACATAGAAAACTATTAAACAATGGCTAAAGTGGGCAAGATCACAGAAAATTCCTCCTGAAGCTTTATTAACTACACAGAAAAAGCATTTTATTTGTCCAAAACAGGGTCAAAAATAAATAAGCAGAAACCAGGCAAGGAAACTAACATGAGTTTATGAAATCAACTTAAAAACTGGTGTTCTAGTTGAAAATTCATGTTCTAGTGCAGAAAAGAACACTTAGCAAAGGAGGATTCAGTAAAATCCTAAGAATTCCCCTTGATACCACTGAATTTGGGGGAAAACATTGTAAGGGTATAAATAAACAGTACTGGGAGAAATGAATCTTTGTGACAACACGCTCTTACATTCTAGGGCAAGAAGACTGCAAATCTTGTTTTCCAAGGAAAAGTGCAAAGTTCAGAAAACAATTTGGATACACTAGGCCTTGGTACAGGATTTCAGAAGAGAGGAGGAACTTAAATTTCTCAACAAGTATTTCATAAAGTTGAAGCCAAATTTTGACTCCTCCTCCATTCCCCATAAACTCAGGCAAGAAGTGAAGTGCTCAAACTGAAGCTTAGAAGAGTAGGAAAAAAGAATCTCAAATAAATTGTGAATGGTGTCCAGGAGAATTGACTCACATGTATATCTGAACAGAGAAAATATGAAATATACCAAGTATAATACAGATGAAGTAAAGTAAAATATCAGCTGTGATAATATAGTGGAACAAAAACAGAAAAGAAATGAAAGAGGGAAAGAATGAGTGCAAATTGTAAAAGGAAAACCAAAGGAACCCAGTCTTGGAAAAAAAAAAAAAACTAAAATAAAGGTGAAAATATTTCAAAATTCTTCATGCTATGGAAAATTTACAAAGAATATTGACCAAGTACAAGCAGAGCAGAAGGATCAGAAGATGAATAAGATGCCAAAAAAGACTGAGTAAGCAAATTGAGAACAAAGATATCATGTTCCCAGCTTATAAATAAATGAGAAAGATTCAGCATAAAAGGAAATTATAGTATAAAATCTGGATAAGAAAAATATGTAGACATAGAATAGAGGAAAATAAGAAATAAAGAAAAAAACTAAAACTTAAAAGAGTGTACCTCATAGCAAGAAAAATTATTTGGAATCAGTGAAACAGACATATTCTGGTTAACACATTGTACTGAAGGACAAAGACACAATTCTTAAAGAGTCAAAATTCTGCATATACTCAGGCAGAAAAATTAATTCACAAGTGGAAAAAAATCAAGGCAGTCTCATAGTTCTTCATGGTAATATTTAATGCCTTGAGACAATGATGAGATTCCTGAAATTTCGAAGAGAAAAGAAAGTGGAACCTAAGAATATGACACATAGCCAGGTAATTATTTTAAAAATTGCCAGTAGCCACTCCCAGACTGGAAAGAACTTGAGTTCTTAGACATCTAAACAAAAACTTGCAGAAATAGTATATAAAAATTAGATTAAATATATTAGGGATTAGGGCTGCAGATGGAATGCTTAGGGGCAGTGGGAAGAG
Source organism: Capra hircus (assembly GCF_001704415.2). NCBI lineage: Eukaryota > Metazoa > Chordata > Mammalia > Artiodactyla > Bovidae > Capra > Capra hircus. The sequence goes on from NW_017189516.1 coordinate 46,965,634, forward strand.
AGAAGTGTTAAGTGTGATAACCACCTTACCTTTCATAGTATCTGGTCACATCTAAAATTGAAGCAGGTACATAAAAAAATAATGATTCCAAACTTCAAATGTTTTCTAATTTTTTTCCCTTAATATTTTCAAGTTTGGCACTATTGACATCTTCTGCTGGGTGATTCTTTGTTGTGGGGCTCTCTTTTGCCCCGTAGCATGTTTAGCAGCCTCCTTGGCTTCTACCCACTAGATGCCAGTAAGACCTAGTTGTGATGTCCAGAAATGTTGTCAGAACATGTCAGATGTTCCCTAGGGGACAAAATTTCTTCTATTTGAGAACTACTGCATTAGGTGGGTCTTTTAGAAAGAAAGACTTTTGTGACAAAGGAACAATTATACTCAGCATTTGCTTGAGATTCACTTTTGTCCTGTTATATTTTAGTGGAATTAAGTTTAGTATTTCAAAAAAGTAGCTTATTGTATATATAAATCTTTTGTTAAAGTAATTTTGACTCCTTATCTATGGCTATCAAGCAATTATTTACTATCTATTTTTTTAACTTTTTATTTTATATTAGAGTATAGTTGATTAACTTTACTAGCATGTGAGATGAGTGCAATTGTGCGGTAGTTTGAGCATTCTTTGGCATTGCCTTTCTTTGGGATTAGAATGAAAACTGACCTTTTCCAGTCCTGTGGCCACTGCTGAGTTTTCCAAATTTGCTGGCATATTGAGTGCAGCACTTTCACAGCATTATCTTTCAGGATTTGAAATAGCTCCACTGGAATTCCATCACCTCCACTAGCTTTGTTCGTAGTGATGCTTTCCAAGGCCCACTTGACTTCACATTCCAGGATGTCTGTCTCTAGATGAGTGATCACACCATCGTGATTATCTTGGTCATGAAGATCTTTTTGGTACAATTCTTCTGTGTATTCTTGCCACCCCTTCTTAATATCTTCTGCTTCTGTTAGGAGATCAGTCCTGGGTGTTCTTTGGAAGGAATGATGCTGAAGCTGAAACTCCTGTACTTTGGCCACCTCATGTGAAGAGTTGACTCATTGGAAAAGACTCTGATGCTGGGAGGGATTGGGGGCAGGAGGAGAAGGGCACGACAGAGGATGAGATAGCTGGATGGCATCACTGACTCGAAGGACATGAGTTTGAGTGAACTCTGGGAGTTGGTGATGGATAGGGAGGCCTAGCATGCTGCAGTACATGGGGTCGCAAAGAGTCAGACACGACTGAGTGACTGAACCAAACCGAACCAACAGTTGGTTAACAGTGTTGTGTTAGTTTCAGGTGTACTACTTATCTCTCTTTGTATCCATGTATGTGTACAAGGAGATGCTCATAAATGATGAGACTAGTTATCTGGGTGATGACATTTTAGTTTAATTGCTTATTAAAGCATTGCTTAGTTTTTTAAATGTTAGCAAAATACATGTTTTGGTTAAAAAAAACTATTACTTTAAAAATTATATGTACTTCATTTTATAATTCACTTATTTATAACAAGGCCTTGTCATAAAGTCTTAAAAATATTTGTAACTTTTAATGCAGTCTACTTTGTACAAATCAGCTGAATAGAATAATTGAAAAATGTGTTAAGCAATTGTAATACAAAACTCTCAAAAAATAGCCCAAATGACCTATTAGTAGAAATCAACCTAATAAATTATGATACAGCGTATGCAATCAAATTATAATCATCTGTTAGTAATAAGATTGCACATGACTACTTATTACTAATGTTATATTATTAATGTTATATTATGTGGTGAAAATGTTTTCAAATGTCCTTACTATATTATTCCTAGTTTATAGAACAAGACTGCCACTATGCACATCAAGGTTTTTATCTTAAGGTGACGTGTGGCTTTTATTCATTATTTTTAATATTTCAGTTTTCTACTTTGAAAACTTTAATGAATTATTTGTAATAAGAAATATTATAAAATAGTTTTAATCTCAAAATGAAGATGGTACCATAGATATCCAGGCTCTCCAGGTACCCTTGACTCCCTGTAGTCAAATATTACCCTCAATTTCCTTCTAACCTTCTTTGCTCAAATGTTACATGGGAATGGACATTAGACAGGTTGAATTTACAGGAACGAATGTTTGTTATTTGTTTTGGACCAAAAAACTGTACAACAATCCAATATAACAGGACAGACCCTGAGAATAGCTCCTTAGGAAGAATAGCAACATCAGAGTCCAAAGGAAGAAAAGGTGGGTGAAAACATTTCAATACCTCGGTTACAGTTGTGGAAGAGAGACAAAGACAGGACTAACCAGGAGAGGAGGGATGGATTTGGTGGTGAGTGTGAGAAATCATATGTGTTGAGAAACCATATGTAAGCATTTTTCTGCTTCTTTACCTTGCATCTGGGTATCAGTGCATGTACAGATCATTGGTGTGCAGAACCCTACAAAGAATGCAATAAAGCACTCAGCTCTAGTCCTCATGGAACCCTATCCACATCAGAGATGCCTCATAGAATTTCTGGAGCCTTTTTTTCCCCTGAAAACATTTATCTTAAGATACTTTACAAATGAATCTTATTTTTTATTATTTATATTGTAAACACACATATATACAATCATATGCATTTGGTCACTTGTAATGAATCTATTGGCAATTATAAACCATCACTCTTCAACTTAATAATTTCTATAACTGAGATCATTATGAAGTATATGTCATTAAATCAGTATTTGTGAACCTTACATTTATATTTATATAATTAAAAAGAAAACAAGACATGGGAACTGTGAAACATGAGTTCTGTACTTGAAATTGCTACTGTTATTCATGAAGTAGTGATTTCTTTATCAAAATAAAAAAACTGACTTCGTTCCTTTCAGTTTTAAGAATGAAAAAATTAGTCTAGGGAAAGCACATTACATACTTGTGGTGGTGTAGTCAATAGTAGAGTTTACAGTAGAAATCAAATATTCTGATTTGTGGCCAAGAATGTGGACCACCAAATGTGTATCTCTTTCACAAATGCAAACTACCATAATGTTTTTTTCTTTATTCTGTATCTTAGTTCAGTATTGACTCCCTTTGCCCTCATCTTCCAGGAAAGTCATTACAAGCATTATAGTCAACTATACAATGAATGGAGGAGGGCATGGCAACCCACTCCAGTATTCTTGCTTGGAGAATCCCATGGACAGAGGAGACTGGTGGGTACAATCCATGGGTCACAGAAGAGTCGGACACAACTGAAGCGACTTAACACACACACATAGAGTGAAAGCTCATGTTTTTCTGGAAAGTTGGTGCCTACCTAGACACTCTGTGTTCATAACTATTTCTGGGTAAGAGTTGTAACCAGAAAAGGTACCTGCAATTCAGTGTCAGAGGCATGGACAGTAGAGTTTGACCTAGCAGAATGCCCATGGTCAACCTAAGACCCTCTGAATAGTGAAACTATGGAATAAAAGCCCTCAAATTAAATGGAAAAATGTCAGCATGCGAGCAAAGCTGTATTTATTTTACATTATTTTTTCAAAGCTCTGTTTATGTAATGATCCAGTTATGTTAGTTGCCTTAGAGAACATAAGAACATAATACTGTGAAGCAAGCTGAAATTATAGTTACAGGTATTTCTGTACTAACCCTCTCAGACTTCATTTACCCATTGACATTAGATCATCCTGGTTATTTGTAAGTTGCTGTTAAGTCTCTGTTGCAGAATTTCTGATCTGAAATTAAGAAAAATAGCAAAGTGCTAATTCTCACTAACCAACCATGGATTGTGTTTTGAGTATTGCCTTTGCATTTTTTGAGCATTTTATTTTGTTTTTACATTAATATATTTATTTTAATTGGAGGCTAATTATTTTACAATATTGTAGTGGCTTTTGCCATACATTGACATGAATCAGCCATGGGTGTACATGTGTCCCTCATCCTGAACCCCCCTCCCACATCCCTCCCCATCCCAGCCCTCAGGGTCATCCCAGTGCACCAGCCCTGAGTGCCCTGTCTCATGCACCAAACCTGGACTGGTGATCTATTTCACATATGGTAATATACATGTTTCAATGCTATTCTCTCAAATCATCCCACCTTTGCCTTCTCCCACAGAGTCCAAAAGTCTAGGGTCATCATTACCATCTTTTTAAATTCCATATATATGTGTTAATATACTGTGTTGGTGTTTTTATTTCTGAAATACTTCACTATGTATAATAGGCTACAGTTTCATCCACCTCATTAGAACTGATTCAAATGCATTCTTTTTAATGGCTGAGTAATACTCCATTGTGTACATGTACCACTGCTTTCTTATCCATTCATCTGCCGATGGACATCTAGGTTGCTTCCATGTCCTGGCTATTGTAAATAGTGTTGCGATGAACATTGGGGTACACATGTCTCTTTCAATTCTGGTTTCCTTGGTGTGTATGCCCAGCAGGGGGATTGCTTGGTCTTATGGCAGTTCTGTTTCCAGTTTTTTAAGGAATCTCCACACTATTCTCCATAGTGGCTGTACTAGTTTGCATTCCCACCAACAGTGTAAGGGGGTTCCCTTTTCTCCACACCCTCTCCAGCATTTATTGATTGTAGACTTTTTGATAGCAGCCATTCTGACAGGCATGAGATAGTACCTCACTGTGGTTTTGATTTGCATTTCTCTGATAATGAGTGATGTTGAGCATCTTTTCATGTGTTTGTTAGCCATCTGTATGTCTTCTTTGGAAAAATGTCTGTTTAGTTCTTTGGCCCATTTTTTGATTGGGTTGTTTATTTTCTGAAATTGAGCTGCATGAGCTGCTTGTATATTTTTGAGATTAGTTGTTTGTCAGTTGCTTCATTTGCTATTATTTTCTCCCATTTTGAAGGCTGTATTTTCATCTTGCTTGTAGTTTCCTTCATTGTGCAAAAGCTTTTAAGTTTAATTAGGTCCCATTTGTTTATTTTTGCTTTTATTTCCATTACTGTGGGAGGTGGGTCATATAGGATCCTGCTGTGATTTATGTCTGAGTGTTTTGCCTATGTTTTCCTCTAGGAGTTTTATAGTTTCTGGTCTTACATTTAGATCTTTAACCCATTTTGAGTTTATTTTTGTGTATGGTGTTAGAAAGTGTTCTAGTTTCATTCTTTTACAAATGGTTAAGCAGTTTTCCCAGCACTTGTTAAAGAGATTGTCTTTTCTCCATTGTATATTCTTGCCTCCTCTGTCAAAGATAAGGTGTCCATAGGTGCGTGAAAATATCTCTGGGCTTTCTGTTTTGTTCCATTGATCTATATTTCAGTCTCTGTGCCAGCACCATACTGTCTTAATGACTGTAGCTTTGTAGTATAGTCTGAAGTCAGGTAGGTTGATTCCTCCAGTTCCATTCTTCTTTCTCAAGATTGGTTTGGCTATTCAAGGTTTTTTGTATTTCCATACAAATTGTGAAATTATTTGTTCTAGTTCTTTGAAAAATACTGTTGGTAGCTTGATAGGGGGTTGCATTGAATCTATAGATTGCTTTGGGTAGTATACTCATTTTCATTATACTGATTCTTCTGATTCATGAACATGGTATATTTCTCCATCTATTTGTGTCCTCTTTGATTTCTTTCATCAGTGTTTTATAGTTTTCTATATATAGGTCTTTTGTTTCCTTATGTAGATTTATTCCTAAGTATTTTATTCTTTTCATCACAATGGTGAATGGAATTGTTTCCTTAATTTATCTGTTTTCTCATTGTTAGTGTATAGGAATGCAAGGGATTTCTCTGTGTTAATTTTATATCCTGCAACTTTACTATATTCATTGATTAGCTCTAGTAATTTTCTGGTGGTGTCTTTAGGGTTTTCTATGAAGAGGATCATGTCATCTGCAAACAGTGAGAGTTTTACTTATTCTTTTCCAATCTGGATTCCTTTTATTTCTTTTTCTTTTCTGCTTGCTGTGGTTAAAACTTCCAAAACTATGTTGAACAGTAGTGGTGAGAATGGGCACCCTTGCCTTGTTCCTGACTTTAGGGGAAATGCTTTCAATTTTTCACCACTGAGGATAATGTTTGCTGTGGTTTTATCATATATGGCTTTTATTATGTTGAGATATATTCCTTCTATGCCTGCTTTCTGGAGGGTTTTTATCATAAATGGATGTTGAATTTTGTCAAAGTCTTTCTCTGCATCTATTGAGATAATCATATGGATTTTATCTTTCAATTTGTGATGTGGTGTATATTTGCAAATATTGAAAAATCCTTTCTTCCCTGGGATAAAGCCCACTTGGTCATGATATATGACCTTTTTAATATGTTGTTGGATTCTGCTTGTTAGAATGTTGTTAAGGATTTTTGCATCTATGTTCATCAGTGATATTGGCCTGTAGTTTTCTCTTTTGTGGCATCTTTGTCTGGTTTTGGTATTAGGGTGATGGTGGCCTCATGGAATGAGTTTGGAAATTTACCTTCCTGTGCAATTTTCTGGAAGAGTTAGAGTAGGATAGAATTCAGCTGTGATGTCATCTGGTCCTGGACTTTTGTTTGTTGGAAAATTCCTGATTACAGTTTTGATTTCTGTGCTTGTGATGGGTCTGTTAAATTTTTCTGTTTCTTCCTGGTTCAATTTTGGAAGGTTATACTTTTCTAAGAATTCATCCGTTTCTTCCAAGGTGTCCATTTTATTGGCATATAGTTGCTGATAGTAGTCTCTCATGATCCTTTGTATTTCTGTGTTGTCTATTGTGATTTCTCCATTTTCATTTCTAATTTTGTTGATTTGATTCTCCTCCCTTTGTTTCTTGATGAGTCTGACTAATGGTTTGTCTATTTATTTTCGCAGAGAACCAGCTTTTAGTTTTGTTGCTTTTTGCTATAGTCTCCTTTGTTTCTTTTTCAATTATTTCTGCCCTAATTTTTATGATTTCTTTCCTTCTACTAACCGTGGGGTTATTCAGTTCTTCTTTGTCTAGTTGCTTTAGGTGTAGAGTTAGGTTATGTATTTGATTTTTCTCTTGTTTCTTGAGGTAAGCTTGTATTGCTATGAACCTTCCCTTTAGGACTACTTTTACTGAATCCCATAGGTTTTGGGTTGTCGTATTTTCATTTTCATTCATTTCTATGCATATTTTGATTTTTTTTTTAATTTCTCAGATTTGTTGGTTATTCAGAAGCATGTTGTTTAGCCTATATATATTTGTATTTTAATATTTTTTCCTATATTTGACATCTAATCTTACTGCATTGTGATCAGAAAAGATGCTTGGAATGATTTCAATTTTTTTTGAACTTACCAAGACTAGATTTATAGCCTAGGATGTGGTCTATCTTGGAGAAGGTTCTGTGTGCACTTGAGAAAAAGGTGAAATTCATTGCTTTGGGGTGAAATGTCCTATAGATATCAATTAGGTCTAACTGGTCTATTGTATCATTTAAAGTTTGTGTTCCCTTGCTAATTTTCTGTTTAGTTGATCTATCCATAGGTGTGAGTGGGGTATTAAAATCTCCCACTATTATTGTGTTATTGTTAATTTCCCCTTTCATACTTGTTAGCATTTTCCTTACATATTGTGGTGCTCATATGTTGGGTGCATATATATTTATAATTGTTATATCTTCTTCTTGGATTGATCCTTTGATCATTATGTAGTGTCCTTCTTTGTCTCTTTCCATGGCCTTTATTTCAAAGTCTATTTTATCTGATATGAGTATTGCTACTCCTGCTTTCTTTTGGTCTCCATTTGTGTGAAATATCTTTTACAGCCCTTCACTTTCAGTCTGTATGTGTCCCTTGTTTTGACATGGGTTTCTTGTAGATAGCATATATATGGGTGTTGTTTCTGTATCCATTCAGCCAGTCTTTGTCTTTTGGTTGCAGCATTTAACCAATTTACATTTAGGGTAATTATTGATAAATATGATTCCGTTGCCATTTACTTTGTTGTTTTGGGTTAGAATTTATACACCTTTTCTGTGTTTCCTGTCTAGAGAAGATCCTTTAGCATTTGTTGAAGAGCTGGTTTGGTAGTGCTGAATTGTCTGAGCTTTTGCTTGTCTGTAAAGCTTTTGATTTCTCCTTCATATTTGAATGAGATCCTTGTTGGGTACAGTAATCTGGGTTGTAGGTTTTTCTGTTTCATCACTTTAAGTATGTCCTGCCATTCCCTTTTGGCATGAAGAGTTTCTGTCAAAAGATCAGCGGTTATCCTTATGGGAATCCCCTTGTGTGTTATTTGTTGCTTTTTCCTTGTTGCTTTTAATATTTGTTCTTTGTGTTTGATCTTCATTAATTTGATTAATATGTGTCTTGGGGTGTTTCACCTTGGGTTTATCCTGTTTGGGACTCTCTGGGTTTCTTGGACTTGGGTGATTATTTCCTTCCCCATTTTAGGGCAGTTTTCAACTATTATCTCCTCAAGTATTTTCTCATGGTCTTTCTTTTTGTCTTCTTCTTCTAGTACTCCTATGGTTTGAATGTTGGGATGTTTAACATTGTCCCAGATGTCTCTGATGTTGTCCTCATTTCTTTTAATTCTTTTTTCTTTTTACCTCTCTACTTCTTTTATTTCCACCATTCTATCTTCCACCTCACTTATCCTATCTTCTGCCTCAGTTATTCTACTGTTCATTCCCTCCAGAGTGCTTTTGATCTCAGTTATTTCATTATTTATTATTGATTGACTCTTTATTTCTTCTTGGTTCTTCTTAAACATTTTTTGCATCTTCTCAATCCTTGTCTCTAGTCTATTTATCCGTAACTCCATTTTGTTTTCAAGATTTTGGATCATCTTTACTATCATTATTCTGAATTCCTTTTCAGGTAGACTCCCTATCTCCTCCTCTTTTGTTTGGTTTGATGGACCTTTATCATGTTCCTTTACCTGCTGAATATTTCTCTGCCTTTTCATTTTGTTTAGATTGCTATGTTTGGGTTGGCCTTTCTGTATGCTGGAAGTTTGTAGTTCCTCTTTATTGTGGAGGTTCCTTGCTGTGGGTGGGGTTGGACGAGTGGCTTGTCAAGGTTTCCTGGTTAGAGAAGCTTGCATCTGTGTATCTGTGTTCTGGTGGGTGGAGCTGGATCTTTTCTCTCTGGAGTGCAATGAAGTGTCCAGTAGTGAGCTTTGAGGTGTCTGTGGGTTTGGTGTGACTTTGAGCAGCCTGTATTTTAATGCTTAGGGTTATGTTCCTGCATTGCTGGAGAATTTGCATGGCATATCTTGCTCTGAAACTTGTTGGCTCTTGGGTGGAGGTTGGTTTCAGTGTACGTATGGAGGCTTTTGGATGAGCTTTTGTTGACTAATGTGCCCTGGAGTCATGGGTTCTCTGGTGTTCTCAAGTTTTGGGCTTAAGCCTCCTGCCTCTGGCTTTCAGTCTTATTCTTACAGTGGCCTCAAGACTTCTCCATCCATACAGCACCGATGATAAAATATCTAGGTTAATGGTGAAAAGATTCTCCACAGTGAGGGACACCCAGAGAGGTTCACTGAGTTATATGGAGAAGAGGGAGGAGGGAGATAGAGGTGACCAGGAGGAGAAGAGGGGCAGTCAAAAGGGGAGAGACCAATCTAGCCAGTAATCAGTTCCCTAAGTGTTCTCTGCACCCTGGAACACCCAGAGAGATTCACAGAGTTAAGTAGAGAAGAGAAGGGGGAGGGAGGAGATAGAGGTGACCTGGGGGAGAAAAGGGAGAGTCAAAAGGGGAGACAGCAACCAAGCCAGTTATCACACCCCTTAGTAAAAATGGGTACTGAAGATTAGAGTCTTAAAGGTACAAAAATGATAACAGATACCAAAAAGCAAAGGTTAAAAATCTAGAGTAGAGGTTAGACTCTCAAAAATACATTATTGAAAATACAAAATGAAATCAATCACAAAAACTATAAAAAATATATATGTGAAATTTGCTTTAAAAATAGGGTCTTGTTTTGCAAGGTAATAATAGGTTATAAATGGAGAAGGCAATGGCAACCCATTCCAGTACTCTTGCCTGGAAAATCCCATGGGCAGAGGAGCCTGGTAGGCTGCAGTCCATGGGGTCGTGAAGAGTCAGACCCTACGGAGTGACTTCACTTTCACTTTTCACTTTCATGCATTGGAGAACGAAATGGCAACCCACTCCAGTGTTCTTGCCTGGAGAATCCCAGGGATTATGGAGCCTGGTGGGCTGCTGTCTATGGGGTCGCACAGAGTCGGACACAACTGAAGCTACTTAGCAGCAGCAGCAGCAGCAGCAGCAGTAGGTTATAAAAATGAAAATTAATGGAGTAATAAAGAACTTAAAAATAAAAGAAATTTAAAAATCATAATAGTAAAAATATATCTAGAAATTTATCTAGAGCTGTTGAGGGCAGTGTGGGGTCAGTTTTGGATAGTTCCTTATTCCAGCTTATACTTCTTCTCAAGGTCTATAGGCCCCTCCAATGCTTAGTCAATGCTAACTACAGGATTTTAATCTGTTGCACCTGTTACTTCCAGAGTGGCTCGCTCTTCTTTGTTTATTTTGGCTTCGTCTGTTTGCAATCTCTTCAGTGTCTAATTTCCACCCTGAAACAAGAGGGCAAAGGTGGTCACTTATTTAGGCTCACTTGTTCAGTTGTGCTGTGGGGAGGGAGGAACACTGCAAATAAGTATCACTGGTGTGTTTGGGGAGTGCTCACAGTGTATGGATTGCACTGGGTTTGACCTAGCTCATGGCACCTATGCTTTCCCGGTCTACACTGCTCAGGCTCCATGTTCCTCTGAAGGGCAACTGTCCAAAGCATGCCCTGGGTTGCGTGCACTTCCCAGATCTAAGCTGCTCAGGTTCAGGTTCTTGGGTACTCCACAAACGCACAGACTCAGTTGGGCCTGCGTTTTGTGCCCTTCCCAGGTCCGAGGAGCTCAGATGACCAGGTGTTTGGCGAGCGCAGTATCCCAGGTGTGTGGTGCATCTTATCACCTCTCCCATCCCAGCCACTCTGTTTCCTGGGTGCACTGCAAGAGTGCCATCTCAGGTGTGCCATGTGTCTCCTCTGGGGGGATGATCTCAGGCTGTGACACTCCTGGCAGATGTCAACTGTCTAGGATCCCAGGAAGACTTGGTTAGCAACTGGGAGCCTGCTCACAGTTTGGTGGAGGATGCTGTCTCTGGGGCTGAGATTGCCTCTTGCCTTCTGGCTCTGGCTGTCGCCTGCCTGCCTCTCTGCTTCCGGTGGGGGGGATGGGCCAGTCTGCAGCCAGCTAGCTCTCCTTTAGTATTTGCTCAATCCTCTGTTTTGTGAGCTGGCCAAGCTGTGCCTTAGGTTAGAGCTTTTTGTGGGAAAGTTCTCTCTCTCTCTCTCTCTCTCTCTCTCTCTCTCTCTCTCTCTCTCTCTCTCTCTCTCTTTTTCTCTCTCTCTCTGGCTATCCCACAGTTTGGGTTGTTATCCCTCATTAGCTCCTTCAGATTGTCCTCAGGGCATTCAGGCCCAATCCATACCCTAAGTATGCAACCCATGCCTCCCCCCACTTGCTGGTGGCAAACACGAGTGTCTGGGCTATTTCTCCACTGGGAGTTGTGGTTAAGGCACATATTCTTTTTTTTTTTTTCCCTCCCAGTTATGTTGCCCTCTGAGAGTCCAAAACTCCCCACAGACCCACTGATGAGAGGGTTTCCTGGTGTTTGGAAACTTCTCCTCCTTCATGACTCCTTCCCTGAGATGGGTCTCTGTCCCTAACTCTTTTGACTCTCTTTTCATCTTTTATATTTTGTCCTACCTCCTTTTGAAGAGAATGGACTGCCTGTCTGGATGTCTGGTGTCCTCCGCCAGTGTTCAGAAGTTGTTTTGTGGAAGTTACTCAGCATTCAGATGATCTTTTGATGAATTGGTGGGGGAGAAAGTGGTCTCCCCATCCTATTCCTCTACCATCTTAGGACCGCCCCCTTTTGAGCATTTTAATGGCCTATAGATCTATTAAATTTCTTTTCAGACAGCAGCAGCATTTAAAAAATTACTTCCCTTGTCCCCCTCTTGCCTTGTTACAGTTTAACTTATACAAAATGATTGTCACACACAGGTCACATGGTAGGGAGCCCAAGTCTACCTACTAAGTAACTGGAATGTCTGTGTAACCCAACAGATAGGCAAATTTCCACCAAGATCTGTCTCTAAGTTTGCAATGATGTGAATATGTTCCTGAATACAAGGAAAGAAAAACATTTGTCTCTAAGGGACAGATTAATTTTTATCTCTTCAAATAGATTTTTTATTAAGGTTTACTGGGTTTATTTTTTCTGCCTAGCTGAAATGTTTGTAGTTATTTCACTTTCAAATACAAGATATTTTGTAGTTAAATTAGCACTTTCTTCAGTGGGAACTAGGGCAGATGAAATTAGCTTACATAGTTGAATATTTCTATTCAACTATGTAAAATGTTTTTTCATGTGGAGGTATAATTATACATCTGAATGCAATATGAATCAATAAGGTATTATATCTATCTCCTTAAAGAAAATGAAAAATTATTGATTATTACTTAAGAATAAAATAATAGCCTTAGGATTTAAGAGACTAATAATCCAAATTAATTATTTATTTATTCAGTAAGTCATCAAAATTTGTATTAAGCCTACTATGTGTCAGTTTGGAGATACAGTTGTGAAAAAGACAAAATCCATGATCCCACTGTCTTTTTAGTTTAACTCATAAAAAGTAAGTCCTGAGCCAAGACCTAGAGACCATAAAATATCTGGGGAGTTCTGTTATGAGGTAAGATTGAATAAGCAGCTCCACTCTGTGTCTCCTGCTGAATACAGCTATAAAACTTGGACATAATGTATAGAGCAGATATTTGAGGGCTTTAAAATATAAACAGTAGTGTGCAGAAGGGAAGGAAGATCAGAATTAAAAGTGGCACAGAACTGGCAGTTAGTTTACAACTGTTTCTTCTTGAGTATTCCGCAGCATGAAGATAATGCACCTTAAGACCCAGAAGCAAACTTGGGGTAAAGAGGGAGAGCTCTATGTGAGGACCTCTGTTTTTGACTCTAGAAGCAGGAAAGAGATCTCTTAATGCTCAGAACTGGGCAGTCTCCCTCCTTTTTTTCTTCCATTCTCTCATGCCTCAGCCCAAGCAATCCTAGAGCAGCAGATGTGAGCCTAACAACAAGAACACACTAAAGCATTGAGAAAGGGGACTCTTTGTCTCTGATGGAAAGAGCCAAGATACCTAGAGGTTGGGAGTAAACTATTTTTGACATTTTTCTTTCTCTGTACTTCTGTCACTTGGCCCTAAAATGCAACACAAGTGGCAGGAAATGTGTGGCAAAGTAAGATGAATAAACCCACAGTTTTCTGGCCAAAGTACCATCAAAAAAGAGCACCAGGACACCAGAAAGTCCTGGGGAGATGATAGAGACAGGAATTTGGGAAAGTAGCCTCTTACTGTTCACTGAGTTCCCAGACTCATCCATGACTGTGTGTGCACACATCTAATCTGTGTAGCATGCCATAAACTTGGAAGACTGAACAGATAGACCACTGCCTAGGTCCCAAACTGGCCACTGGGTGGTGCACATGAAGGACAGGTCCAAACAGCACTGAAAAGTCTTTGAAATTGAAACAGCTGTTGAAACTGCAGTCTATAGAAGGCTAATCAAAACTTGTGACCTGAACCCAACTGGGTCGATTACCTCCTAAAGCAATAACAAAAATTCTCTGTATGATGGAAACACAATCTGAAGTCCTATAACATGATATTCCAAATGTTTAGGATAAAATGAAAAATTACACAATATCCAAAGAAATAGGAAAATCTTACTTGCCTAAGAAAACAAAATCAACAGACACCAACATTGATATTACACAATTGTTAGAATTCTCTGACAGTTACTTTAAAGCAACTGTTATATAACTGCTTTAGTTAGTCGGATGGCCACTCTTGAAAAAAAAATAGACAGAAATGACAGCAAACAAATGGAATTGAGGAACAGATAGAAATTTTAGAATTGAAATATAAAATTACTGGAAGAGTTTAATAGAATGAAAATTAGAAAAAATCTAAACTTTTAGATAGGTCAGTAAAAATTAACCAATTTGAGCAGTTAAGTTTAAAAAAAAAGATGAAAATGTAAACAGAATGTCAGGAATCTCTGAGATAATAAAAGAAGAGTTTTTATGTCATTGGAAGCCCAGAAAGAATGAAGAAATAATGAGATGCATAAAAGCATTTGAGGAAATAATGGTTAGAAACTTCCCAGATTTGTCAAAAGACACGAACCTCCTATAGATTCAGAAGTTCAGGAAACTTAAAACAAGATAAAGTCAAAGAAATACAATCCCAGACATATCATAATCAAACTGCTGAAAGCTAAAGTCAAAGAAAGAACCTTGAAAGTAACCAGAGAAAAACATAACACTCAGGAACAATTATTCATTTGAGAGCTGATTTCTCATTTGAAACCATGGTGGCAGAAGGAATTAGAACATTTTTAAAGTGATAAAATAATTGTACAATCCATAATTCTATATCTAGCAAAAATAATTCTTCAGCAATAAAGATGGAATAAAGACACCCTCAGATGAAGGAAAACTAAGAAAATTTGTGGCCAGAAAACCTGCTATGAAAGCATTAATAAAGGAAGATGTTCAGAAAGGAAAGACACTCCATAGAAAGGCTTGAAACATCAGAGTGAAGAGAAACATAAATGGTAAATATTTGGGTCTATGTAACAAACCAGTCTTCTCCCATTGAGTTATTTAAAATGTTTGATGATTGAAAGCAAAAATTATAATGCTGTCTGATGGGTTTACAATGTTAATTAGTGTTAAACATAAAGCAAATATAACATAAAGGGAGAGGATAAAGGAGCATATATAATGAAGTTTTCTGTAGCACTTTAAGTGCCAAAATATGGCTTCTGTATAGACAAAATATTCAGTATGGGACAAAGAACAAGATGGTGGAGGAGTAGGTAGACATGGAGTACAGCCCTCTCCACTGATACATCAGGAATACATCGTCAGACACAAAAGTGCATGCAGAACACCAGCTGAGAGTGGACAGGAGTACCTGACCAGAGGAAAAGAATATACAGAACCACGCAAAACTCGGTAGGATAAAGGAATGAGGGGGAAAAACAGGAGTGTTAGTAGGACTGGACCTGCCCTTGGCCAGTAGGGGAACTGAAACGGATCTGATCCCCACATTGAGGCACTTGTCTGAATCAGAGGAGAAACATTTAAAGCTGAAAGTCAAACAGCTAATCTGTGACAGCCTAAATGGAATGAGAATCAGACAGTCCTTGCCACAGCCATACGTAACCTGGACAGGGATGCAAGTCTCCTGGAAGGCGCAGTGGCTTGTAGCTGAAATTTAGGAATTGTGGAGCAATCCCAGGGTGAGGGCTGCTGTTGACGGCAGAGAGACAGATCAAGGGGAAGTGACGGAGGAGATTGTGGTGGGAAATGCCTGTGGGGGAAAGTCGGGCACACATAGAAGCAAGGTGATACTGCTGAGTCATGCGTAGGAGTTGGAGCCATCACCATAGCCTCTCTCCCCCAACATGCCAGCATCTGCAGCTGAACAATAGAGAAGCTGGCCCATCAAACACCTGACACTGAACTACAGAGCAGGACCCCACCCAGGGTACTCCTTTAAGTGACTGATGCGCTGAACTACAGAGTAAGACCCCAGTTAGGGGAGCCCCTCTATGGGCCTAACGTGCTTTGTTTGCTTTTCCTACTGTTCTTTTTGCCTTGCAGTTAATCTTTAATGTATATAAATCTTCTTCATCTACCTCTATTTAACTTTGCATATCTATTCTTTCTTTCTTTTCTTTCCTTCCTTTCCACTCAATATATGTGTTAGTTTTATTTTCATTGCTTTATTCCCCACTTGGCACCTTGCTTTAGTTTTGTTTTCCAGGTTCTGCTTTAGTTAATTTTGTTCTGGTAGATACAATTTTTGGTTTCCTTTGTTTGCTAGGTTAATCTATTGTACTTTATTTTTGGTGGACTGTTTTGATTTTGCTTATGAGTGTATATGTATATGCATATATTCAGTAACACTTTTTATTGTTGCTATCAACCTCTGCCTCTACATTGGGCTTTTGCAGCTGTGTGGAGTTTTCCTTTTTTTTTTTCCCTCTCTTTCTTCTTCTGTTTGCTTTTTTCTTTTCTCTTTTTTATAATTTTAATTTTTTAAACTTATTATATTTTTCTGTATTTATTCCTTTGTTTGCCTTTCCTACTGTTCTTTTCCCCTTGTAGTTAAACTTTAATGTATAAAATCTTCTTCATCTACCTCTATCTAACTTTACATATCTATTCTTTCTTTCCTTTCCTTTCCTCTCAACATATTTGTTAGCTTTGTTTTCATTGCTTTATTCCCTACTTGGCACCTTGCTTTAGTTTTGTTTTCCATTTGTGCTTTAGTTAGTTTTGTTCTTAATTGGTAAATGTAATTTTTGATTTCCTTTGTTCACAGGTTCAGACCTACTGTACTTTATTTTTGTTGGACTGTTCTGACTTTGCTCATGGGTGTATATGCATATGTATATATTCTATTATTTTAATTATTATTTGCCTGATTTTGTAACTGCCATTTGTCTGGGGTTCATCTTTGGTTTCTTGTTTCTGAATATTTGTTTTAATCTCACTTAATGCCATAACAAACCACCTGTGGAATTTTTGTTCTTGACCAGAGATCAAGAACACTCCAAGACTCCCACACTGACTCCAAGATGCTAGACTACCAGAGAACTAACCCTAGGGAGTATCAAATAGTGAGAGCTCACACAAAGGAAACAACTTGAATACAAGACCCAGTAGCACCCTGTGGAGGACACCTCATCTAAACAACAAACAAACGAAAATACAAATCTAATCATCTGCAGACAGGATTACCACCTCACTCAGCCTTGCCCTCTGAGAACGCAATGGCAACCCACTCCAGTACTCTTGCCTGGAAAATCCCATGGACAGAGGAGCCTGGTGGGCAGCTGTCTATGGGGTTGCACAGAGTCGGACATGACTGAAGTGACTTAGCAGCAGCAGCAGCAGCAGCCTTGCCCCTCAGAGGAAAAACAAACAAACAAACAAAAACTCAGGACAAATCTCACCCTATATGAAGCTTACACAAACCACTGGACCAACCTTATGAGGGCAGAAACCAAAAGGAAGAAAGAATTCAGCCTTGAAGTTTGAGAAAAGGAGACCTCAAACACAATAAGTTAAAAAAAAAAAAAAGAAAAGGCAGAGAAATGCTACACAAATGAAGGAACAAACTAGAAGCACAGAAGTCCAAACAAATGAAGAGGAAGCAGGCAAACTACCTGAAAAAGAGTTCAGAATAATAATAGTAAAGATGATCAGAAACCTTGAAAACAAAATGGAGAAAATGCAAGAATCAACAAAGACCTAGAAGAATTAAAGAATAAACATACAGAGAAAAACAACACAATTACTGAAATTAAAAATACTCTAGAAGGAATCAATAGCAGAATATCTGAAGCTGAAGAATGAATCAATGAGCTGGAAGATAAAATGGTAGATATAACTTCTGAAGATTGGATGCAATCTCAAAAACGACAGAATGATCTCTGTTAGTTTCCAAGGCAAACCATTCAATATCACGGTAATCCAAGTCTATGCCCCACCCAGTAACAACTTTATTTTTTTGGGCTCCAGAATCATTGTGGATGCTGACTGCAGCCATGGAATTAAAAGACACTCCTTGGAAGGAAAATTATGACCAACTTAGACAGCATATTCAAAAGCAGAGACATTACTTTGCCAACAAAGGTCAAGGCTATGGTTTTTCCAGTGGTCATGTATGGATGTGAGAGTTGGACTGTAGAGAAAGTGGAGCACCGAAGAACTGATGCTTTTGAACTGTGGTGTTGGAGAAGACTCTTGGGAGTCCCTTTGGACTCCAAGGAGATCAGTCCTGAATGTTCATTGGAAAGACTGATGTTGAAGCTGAAACTCTAATACTTTGGCCACCTCATGCGAAAAGCTGACTCATTTGAAAAGACCCTGATGCTGGGAATGATTGAGGGCAGGAGGAGAAGGGGATGGCAGAGGATGAGATGGTTGGATGGCAGCACTAACTCAATGGATATGAGTTTGGGTAAACTCCAGGAGGTGGTGGTGGACAGGGAGGCCTGGCATGCTGCAGTCCATGGGGGTTGCAAAGAGTTGGATACGACTGAGATAGAACTGAACTGAACTGAACTTCTGAAGGGCAGAATAAAGTAAAAAGAATGAAAAGAATTGAGGATAGTCTCACAGACCTTGAGACAACATCAAATGCACCAACATTCGAATTATAGGGGTCCCAGAAGAAGAAGAGAAAAAGAAAGGGTATGAGAAAATTTTTAAAGAGACGATAGTTGAAAATTTTCCCAACATGGAAGAGAAAATAGTCAATCAAGTCCAAGAGGCAGAAGGAGTCCCTTACAGGATAAACCCAAGGAGAAACATGCCAAGACACATAATAATCAAACTAACAAAGACTAAACACAAACAATGAATATTAGAAGTAGCAAGGGAGAAGCAACAAGTAACATACAAGGGGAAAGCCCATATGCTTAACAGCTGATCTTTCAGCAGAAACTTTGCAAGCCAGAAGGGAATGACAAAATATATTTAAAGAACTGAAAGGGAAAAATCTGCAACCAAGATTAGAGTACTTGGCAAGGATCTCATTCAAAATTGATGGAGAAATAAAAAGTTTTTCAGGCAAGGAAAAGTTAAGAGAATTTAGTACACCAAACCAGCTTTACAACAAATGTTAAAGGGATTTATGTAGTCAGGAAATACAAGAGAAGAAAAAAGATCTACAAAATCAATTCCAAACAATTAAGAAAATGGCAATAGGCGCATATATATCAATAATTACTTTAAGTGTAAATGGATTAAATACTCCAACCAAAAGACACAGACTAGCTCAATGGATACAAAAACAAGACCCATATATATGTTGTCTACAAGAAATGCACTTCAGACCTCAAGACACATATAGACTGAAAGTGAGAGGATGGAAAAACATATTCCATGCAAATGGGAAGGAAAAGAAAGCTAGAAGTAGCAATTCTTATGTCAGACAAAATAGACCTTAAAATAAAGAAGATTACAAGAGATAAGGAAGGATACTACAAGGGATCAATCCAAGAGAAAAACATAACAATTGTAAATATCTATGCACCCAACATAGGAGCACCTCAATACATAAGACAAACACTAACAGACATAAAAGGAGAAATTGACAGTAACACAATAATAGTAGGAGACTTAATAGCCCACTCAAACCAATAGACAAATCATTAAAACAGAAAATTAATGAGGTAACACAAGTCTTAAATGATACATTAGATGAGATGGATCTCATTGATATCTTCAGGACATTCCATCCAAATCCAGAAGAGTACATCTTCTTCTCAAGTGCACATGGAACATTCTCGAGGATAGACCACATCTTGTGTCGGAAGTCAAACCTCAGTAAATTTAAGAAAATTGAAACCCATATCAAGCACCTTCTCAGACCACAATGCTATGAAACTAGATATCAATTACAAGAAAAAAAACTGTAAGAAACACAAACACATGGAGATTACACAACACGTTTCTAAATAACCAACAGATTACTGAAGAAATCAAAAGGGAAATCAAAAAATTTCTAGAAACAAATGACAACGAAAACACCACAAACCTATAGGATGCAGCAAAAGCAGTTCCAAGAGGGAAGTTTATAGCAATACAATACTACCTCAATAAACAAGAATAACATCGAGTAGACAACCTCACTTTACACCTAAAACAACTGGAAAAAGAAGAACAAAAAACCCCAAAATTAGTAGAAAGAAAGAAATCATAAAGATCTGAACAGAAATAAATGAAAAGGAAATGAAAGAAAACATAGTAAAGATTAATAAAACTAAAAGCTATTTCTTTGAGAAGATAAACAAAATTGACAAGCCTTTAGCCAGACTCATGAAGAAATAAAGAGAGAAGAATAAAATCAACAAAATTAGAAATGAAAAAGGAGAGGTTACAACAGACAATGCAGAAATACAAAGTATTATAAGAGACTATTATGAAGAACTATATGGCAATAAAATGGATAACCTTGAAGAAATGGACAGATTCTTAGAAAAGTTCGATCTTCCAAGACTGAACCAGGAAGGATTAGAAATTATGAACAACCCAATTACAAGCACTGAAATTGAAGCTGTGATAAAAAAAAAAATCTCCCAAGAAACAAAAGTCCCAGACCAGATGGCTTCACAGGAGAATTCTATCATATATTTAGAGAAGAGCTAATGCCTATCCTTCTAAAACTCTTGCAAAAAACTGCAGAGGAAGGAACACTTCCAAACTCATTCTGTGAAGCCACCATCACCCTGATACCAAAACCAGAAAAAAGACAGCACAAAAAAAGAAAACTACATGCCAATGTCACTGATGAACATAGATTTAAAAATCCTGAAGAAAATTTTAGCAAACAGAATTCAGCAACACTTCAAAAAGCTCATACACAATGATCAAGTTGGGTTTATCCTAGGAATGCAAAGATTCTTCAATATACGCAAATCAATCAATGTGATACCCCATATTAACAAATTGAAAGATAAAAACCATATGATCATCTCAATAGATGCAGAAAAAGTCTTTGACAAAATTCAGCACCTACTTATGATTAGAACTCTACAAAAGAAGGAACATACCTCAACACAGTAAAGGCCATATATGATAAGCCTACAACAAACATTCTCAATGGTGAAAAACTGAAAGCATTCCCCCTAAGATCAGGAAGAAGACAAGGATGTCCACTTTCCCCACTATTATTCAACATAGTTCTGGAAGTCCTAGCCACAGCAATCAGTGAAGAAAAATAAATTTAAAAATCCAGATCAGAAAAGAAGAAGTAAAGCTCTCACTGTTTGCAGATGACATGATACTGTACATAGAAAAGATGACCCTCAGAATGGGAGAAAACAATAGCAAATTAAACAACTGACAAAGGATTAATTTCCAAAATATACAAGCAGCTCATACAACTCAATGCCAGAAAAACAGACAACTAAATCAAAAATTGGGAAAAAGATCTAAACAGGCATTTGTCCAAAGAAGACATACAGATGGCTAACAAACACATGAAAAGACACTCAACATCGCTCATTATTAGAGAAATGTCAATCAAAATTACAGTGAGATATCACCTCACACCAGTTAGAATATTCATCATCAAAATCTACTACTACTACTACTAAGTCACTTCAGTCGTGTCCGACTCTGTGACCCCACAGACAGCAGCCCACCAGGCTCCCCCGTCCCTGGGATTCTCCAGGCAAGAACACTGGAGTGGGTTGCCATTTCCTTCTCCAATGCATGAAAGTAAAAAGGGAAGGTGAAGTCGCTCAGTCGTGTCCAACCCTCAGCGACCCCATGGACTGCAGCCCACCAGGCTCCTCCATCCATGGGATTTTCCAGTCAAGAGTACTGGAGTGGGGTGCCATTGCCTTCTCCTCATCAAAACCTACAAACAATAAAAGCTGGAGAAAATGTGGAGAAAAGGGAATGTTCTTACACTGTGGGTGGGAATGTAAATTGATACAGCCACTATAGAAGAGAGTATGGAGACTCC
Organism: Capra hircus; assembly: GCF_001704415.2. NCBI lineage: Eukaryota > Metazoa > Chordata > Mammalia > Artiodactyla > Bovidae > Capra > Capra hircus. The sequence goes on from NW_017189516.1 coordinate 46,987,182, forward strand.
TTAAAAAACTAGGAATAAAACCACCATATGACCCAGGAATCCCATTCCTAGGCATATACCCTGAGGAAACCAAAATTGAAAAAGACATATATCCCATTGTTCATTGCAGCACTATTTACAGTAGCTAGAACATGGAAGCAACCTAGTTGTCCATTGACAGATGAATGGATAAAGAAGTCGTGGTACATATACACAATGGAATGTTACTCAGTTATAAAAAGCAACACATTTGAGTCAGTTCTGAAGAGGTGGATGAACCTAGAACCTATTATACAGAGTGAGGTGAATCAGAATGAGAAAGTTAAATATCATATTCTAATGCACATATACAGAATCTAGAAAAATGGTACTGAAGAATTTATTTACAGGGCAGCAATGGAGAAACAGACATAGAGAATAGCCTTATGGACATGGGGAGGAGGGGAGGAGAGGGTGAGATGTATGGAAAGAGTAACATGGAAACTTATATTTGCATATGTCAGATAGGCAATGTGAATTTGCTGTATGGCTCAGGAAACTCAAACAGGGGTTCTGTATCAACCTGGAGGGTTGGGATTGGACAGAAGATGGGAGGGGATATATGTACACCTATGGCTGATTCATGTTGAGGTTTGACAGAAAGTAACAAAGTTTTGTAAAGCAATTATCATTCAATAAAAAGTTTTTCAGTATGTATATTCCTTAAACCCTGCATAAGGAGATGTAGTTTAAAAAGAAAGAAAAACATTAAATGAAACACTAAAAATGTTAAAAATAACTAAGAGCAGAAAAGAGATCAGAGGAATGAAAAATAGATGGAAGAACTGAAAACCAGCCACATTTATAGTTGAGAACCTCAATACTCTCCTCTCTGTAATTAATAAAAACTGATAGAAAGTCTTCAGCAAAGATGTAGAAGAATGTGCAATGTCATCAGTAAACAGTATAATTGACATTTATATACTAGTCAATCAATCAACAGCAGAATACACAATCTTCTCAACTGCACATGGAACATTCATCAGGAGAGACTGCCTTATAGGGCATAAAACAAAACCTAAATTTAAAAAGATTGAAATCATAAAATGTATGCTACTATATTCTCTGACATAGGAATCAAATTGATACAACTCAGTGGCAAAAAAAAAAAAAAAAAAAACCCATTTGGGCAAAGGACCTGCATAGACATTTTCCCAAAGAAGACATACATATAGCCCACAGGTTCATTGAAGGGTGCTCAGCATCTCAAATCATCAAGGAAATGCAAATCAAAACCACAATGAGATAACACCTCTACCTGTTAGATTGTCCATTATCAAAAAGCCAAGGAGGTGATAAATGTTGGTGAGAATGTAGAGAACAGGGAACCCTTGTACACTGTTGGTGGGAATGTAAATTAGTGTAACCACTATGGAAAACAGTATGGAGGTTCCTCAAGAAATAAAAATAAAACTACTATATGGTTCATCATCCCCACTTCTACGTATATATCTGAAGGAAATAAAGTCACTGTGCTAAGTGAAATAAGATAAATACTGTATGATATCATTTATATGTGGAATCTTAAAAAAGTTGAACTCATTGAAACAGAGAGTAGAAAATGGTTGCCAGGGGAAATAAGGAGAGGTGAGTAACAGGATACAAACTTTCTGTTACAGGATGAATAAATTCTGAAAATATCATATAAAATATGTATAACATGATGACTACAGTTGAGAACACTGTTTTGTAAAATTGAAATCTCCTAAGACAGTAGAAATTAAATGTTAACACAAAACAGGTAAATATCAAATATAAAGTGATAGACGTGTTAACTTGATTATGGGAATTCTTTCACAATGTATATGGATATCAAATAATGCTGTATACTTTTTTATTTGAAATATTTAAAAAAATTATTTTACAATTATACCTCAATAAAGTTGAAAAAAACCAAAAGAGTAATAAGATAATACTATGAACAATTTTCTAAATGTACTTTCAACATCTTCAGTGAAGTGGAGAATTCTTCAAACCTCAAAAACCCTCAACATTTTTTCTGAAGATGAAATAGATATTCCAAGTAATTCTATGACTCTTGAAGTCATAATTAAATTCTTCAAAAAAGGAAATCTAAAGGCCAAGATCATTTCACAAACTCTACTAAACATTTAAGGAGAAAATAATACCAATTCTACACAGTGTCTTCCAGGAAATTGAAGAGGAGGGAACACTTCCAAACTCATCTTATGAGACCACCAATACCTTGATATCAAAACCATATAAAGGTAATACTAAAAAATAAACTTATAGACCAATATTCCTCATGACCAGAGACCTAAAGATCCTTAACAAAATATTAGCTAAAAATATATACCAACATATAAAAAGAATAATACATAACAGTTCAAGTGGGGTTGTGTTTCAAGAATGAAATGCTGTTTTAATATTTGAAAATCAACTGATAAATTCTACCATATTAACAATCTAAGTTTAGAAACCTCACAGTGATGATATCAATTGTCATAGAAAAAGCATTTGACAAAATTCAACATCCACTATGAAAGTTGTCAAGAAATTAAATAAAAGAATCAACAAGAAAACTAGAATCAACTAGAAATAGAAGGGAATATCCTGGTAAAGGGCAGCTACAAAACTCCCAGTGCTGACATTGCTTACTCTTGAGAGACTGGACACAACAAAGAAAAAGTGTATAAATGGAAAGGAAAGAAATAAATACAACTGTCTATTTCCAAACAGCACAATTCTTTATGGATAATACCCCTATATTTACCAACACTTCCTAGAACTAATAAATGAATATAATGAGGTAAAAAGACAAAAAATCAGTTATATTTCTATATGTTAGCAATGAATAATGGAAATTGAAATTTTAATCACTCCAAAAATGAAATGCATTTGTATAAATCTAACAAAATATGGAAAGGATATGTATGCTGAAAACTATGAAGTACTGATTAACAAAATCAAAGAAAGCCAAAATAAATGGAGAACATACTGTGTACAAAGATTGGAAGATTCCACATAGCAAAGATTATATTTTCCCCTATAGTACTGATCTCTGTATTTAACACAGCCCCACTAAAAATGCCTACAGAAACTATGTGTATTGGCTATCTATTGCTGTGTACCCAAAATATGACTTAAAATGTGCATTTATTACCTCACAGTTTCTGTAATTCAGGAATTTCGACAGAGGTTATCTGGCTTCACTTTTATGGGTCTCTCAGAGGCTTCAATTGAGAGGTAGTCTGTTGTCATCTAAGTCTTGAGTGGAGAAGGATTCACTTCTAAGTTTATGCAGTTGTGAGTGGGATTCTCTTCTTGGTGGGCTGTGAGACAGACTAAGGGCCTCACCTTCTTTGTGGTTGTCTCCTGGAGACTATCCTCTTTTCTTTACCATGTGGGCTTTTCCAACATGGCAACTTGTTTCCTGAGAGAGAGAGAGACAGACTACTAAAGACAATAAGTGGATCAAGGAATAGTAATAGAAGCAGTTGAAAGGGAGGGTGATCAGGGCAGATTTCAGTGAGACTGTAGCTTTAGAGGAAATGCGTGAAGGAGAAGAGGAAATGACCCAAGTGTCTTCCTGCAGGAAGAAATTTTCAGTCAGAAGAAATCATGAATACAGAGGTCTAAAGTAGAAATATGTCTGTCTGGAGGTTTAAGACAGAGCAAATGACATGGAGGGAGGAGATGAGTAACCTGGAGTAACAGATGGCAGGGACAGGTTTGCTTGATGAAAGTGCCAATGAATGTATAGAAAAAACTTCCATCATCTATCTTCTACAATATATGTTAAGGTTTATTAATCTTTAATTTGGAGAGAAAATTAAAAAAAAACATTATTTTTTTGTCTTACTTGATACACTTGTTGCAAGTTTATGCTATTATTTTAGCTTGGTCTACATTTCAAATGAAATCACTATGCCTTGGTTGCTCATCATCATTTTTAGCAATTGAAGTTGATTATTAAATTTTTCCTTAGTTTTTCAACTTTCTTTCTCTGGGAAGACCTTATTTTACAACCCTGTTTCCATTGTTATCGTTCTTTTTTCTGGACTCTTTGATGATTCTCCAGCTTCCTCTCTGTTGTGCAGTCTTGCACAAGACTTGGAAGTTTATGAGGAATCCTACCTGAGGTGGTGCATAATAACCAATATATTCAGTTGCAAGTTCAAAGAACACAAACGTAAAGCCCATGTATTTTTAGTTAAAAAAAGCCTGAACTTTCATGATAAAAGGGATACTTTACCAGTTTTAAGAATAGTTAATTTTTTAATTGACACTGAGCTCTTAAAACTGCTACCTGAGGTGAACACAGGGCACTGTTACTTTAATTTGAACTTGTCAATGACATACTATTAATTTTTCCTCTGTTCTTCTTACAGAATTAATGCTGAATATTTATGATTTTTTAATACATGGAACTCCCTCAACATAGCTGAAAAAATCAAAATGATAAGAGATGGTCCAAATTGAAAATCTTTTAAAAACAGTTTTAGTATATGAATAATGATGTGCAATATAGAAGCCATTTATTTCATTAAGTGCTAAAACAACATGTGTCAAGAAGATAAAGTTCTAGTTTCCCGTCTTCCAGAGCTGGAGCAGTCCTGAATGGACTGTTGAGGTTGTCTTTTATTGCCAAGGAAGATGGGGGACCTTATTCTTGGAAATGGTAGGTTCTAACCCAAGAAGTTAACTATTGCTGCACTGAAGGGGAGGCAGAATCCTTACAGATCCTTTCTTCCAACTGTCCCATGCTGGGCATTTGCCAGACAGATAAGAGCCTATCTAATTTTTAAAGGCATATTTCTTCTCCGAGGAAGAATTTCTCCAGGGAGGAGGGGCGGGGGGACATTGTCCCTGGATTAGTAAATAAGCACACCAGAGTGGCAGCTTTAGAGAGAGTGTTTTCTCTTTGGGAATTCTATCAGATAAACTTTTCTGATTGGTTTTCATTAAATGACAAAATATGTGGTTTTACATACAATTTTCTGTTAATACCACTTGTGTACACACAGATATATATATATATAGGATGGCTTCCATATATATATAGGATACACATTGTATCTAGCATTGAATTAAAAATATTTTTGTTGAAGTTTAGTTGATTTGCAATGTTTTTTTAATTTCTGCTGTACAGCAAGGTGATTCATTTATACATATATATTCTTGCTTTAATATTATTTTGCATTATGGTTTATAATAGGATATTGAATATAGTTCTCTGTATAGCATTTATTTTTATATGCAAACACATATACATAGATTGTGCACGTCAGAGAGAGAGATCAAGGAATTGGCTCACATGGTTGTGGAGGCTTGGCAAATCTAAAACCTGATAGGTTGTTCCAGCCGTCTGGAGACACAAGGAAGAGTGTAGTTTGGTACAAAGGAGGTGTGCTGGCAGAATTCCTTCTTGCTTGAGGAACATTCAGACTCTTTTTTATTAAAGGCGTTCAACTTATTGAATGAGACCCACTTACACTATGGAATTAATCTGTTTTCTTCAAAGACCATCTATTTAAACATCAATCTTATCTGAAACCCACCTTCACAGAAACATCCAGAATAATGTTTGACCAAATATTTGGGTCCTGTAGCCTAGCCAAGTTGACATATAAAATTAACCATTGTAAGTTTGTTAATAATTTTGCCTAAATTGTTCATTAATATTTTGTATATTATTACAAAGCTATTAGCTTGATTTATTCCTTTTGTTAGATAACATTGATTTTCAGGACATTAAAATATTATTTTTTAAATGAGTAGTTACATACTGATTAAAAAAATATTGAAAACATACTATGTAAAAGGTGAGCAAAAGTTATGACATGAAATGTAACTTTTCCAAAAAGTCTTAATTAAAATGCAGTGCAGAGATATTTGTGATTTATGAAGTGTATTTGCTGTTGAAATGTTACAGATTCTAATCCTCAATGATGACATGAAATTATTTCTCGCTCTTTTAGGGCCACTGCCAGCACTAGATGTTATGATGAAAACTCAGGGAAATGCTCTCACTGAGAAATTGATTAGAATTTACCAGTTACTTCTGAGAAGTATTTTTTTTTTAAATTAATAACAGGGTCCTGGACTGAAGTGGACCCATGCGTGCCACCTGATGTAATTTTTCCATAGAACACTTTAGAAAGCCTGAAGTTTTTCCATAGTTATATTCACATCTTCTGGTGACATTTCATCATAAAAGTATCCCACAGTCAGGCCCAGGCATGGTTAGTGGCCCTCAAGAGGGTGAAGTTTGCCAGTAATAGCTGCATATAAATAGTCAATTATATTGAGGGGATGGTTCAGATGGATTCTTCCCAGGAGGAATAAACTTTGAGATGAGAAAAGAACAATGACTAGATACTCTTTGTATAAGAAATTGAGAAGTGGCCCTCAAAGCAATATCAAGCTGGCCTCCAGAGAGCTTACTGCTGGCTATAAATTGCCTAAAATTTAAAATGTTAATATCTGTATCACATTTTGGGTTTCCTCCTTTGTGCAATGAATAGTTAATAGTTGCATTAGTAAAGAAGGAAGATATACTGTAAATTGTGAGGAAAATTGTACTGGTCTTCCCCCTTTTGCCTGGTTTGTATTTATTAATTCATTTATATGTGCAAAGCACTATTAAGATGAAGTTTATGGGAGTCATATTTTCTTTTTACCCTTTCTGTATATTTAAGAAAATCATATGAATGCTATATATCTAGAAATGGAAATAAAGCAACTAGTCCTCTAGAGCTATAGTTCTCAAAATTCAGAATCACTTGGAGGATTTGTTCAAAGAGGATAGCTAGGCTCTATGAAGAGCATTTCTGATTAAGTAAATTTGGGGTAAAGCCCCAAGTTTGGAATTTTAACAAGTTTCCAGGTGATTCTGTTGCTGGTGGTCTTGAGGGTGTACTTTGATAGCCAGGGCTGAGGGTTTTATGCATTCAGCATTGTGAGCTATTGACCTTGAAGAAATTCTACCAAAGATGACTATACATCCCCCCATTCATAAAAAGATCTTATTACATAGGGGAGATAGTATTTAGGTTATCAATGCAAGATGGTATGTCATTATTATGTATACCATACCTAGATATGTTTTCAAAATTTATTTCACCAAATAATCCTCTAAGAAAAAATCATGGTGATAACTACCACCCAAGCCATTTGACACTTCTTTATCCATGAGTTTTAACTGTTTTAAATACATTCTTTTTATACGAATGTATATTTTATATATATATGCATCATACATATATATGTTATATATTTGTTTTTCATTCGCTGTCATGTCTGACTTTCTGCAACCCCATGGATGCCAGGCTTCCCTGTCCTTCACTATTTCCCCGAGTTTGGTTAAACTCACGTCGACTGAGTTAGTGATGCCATCTAACCATCTCATCCTCTGTCATCCTCTTCTCCTCCTTCCTTCAATCTTTCCCAGCATCAGGGTCTTTTCCAATGAGTCGGCTCCTTCCATCAGGTGGCCAAAGTATTGGAGCTTCAGCTTCAGCATCAGTCCCTCCAATGAATATTCAGGGTTGATTTCCTTTAGGATGGACTGGTTTGATCTCCTTGCTGTCCAAGGGACTCTCAAGAGTCTCCAGCACCACAGTTTGAAAGCATCAATTCTTTGGCACTCAGCCTTCTTTTTGTTATATATATCACATATATGTTATTTCATATATTATATATGCATATGTTATATATATACCATATATATGTTATAGCTATATATATGGAAAAAATTAATAATGTTTTAAACTGTGGTTGCCTTCAGCCTTGGACATTATTACTGAAATCTGGTCCTCAGATCACCAGCATCAGCATCCCCTGGTATATGCTCAATCCTAGGCCCTGCCCCAGACGGACTAAATTCAAATCTGCATTTTATCGAGGTCTCTAGGTGATTCATTTTCACATCACAGTTTGGGGAAATCAGTTCTAAGGAATAAAACGCAACACATCAAACTGGTGATTTCCATGAAGAAGCAGAATGTGTTTGAAGAACACAACGTGAAGCAGCTGTGGACTGGCAGGCAGGCTGGGGTTATCAGACCTAATAGGGTGTTAGAGCTGGGAGGCAGGGAAGCACTGAGCTGTTGACCACTCTGACTTTGGTCATGCTGAGTTTTTCTGTTTGTGTAAAAGAATCCCATTAATGAAATAGCCTTAGATGCTAAACAACAGAGAGAAAAATCAATTAGAACACCTTGGAGAGTGAGACAGGATTGGGAAAATTCATTATCAGATAGCCAGCGTGTCTTGAGAGGGAAGGTAAGTTATGGCCCCTCAACATCACTGAGGAGTAGTGCTCACACAGCAGTCTAGGGAGAACTGCTGCCTTTACCTAAGCCATTCGACACCATTTTATTCACAGATAGTAACTGTCCTCAATAGGCCTGGATTTCTTTTGAGTTATAGAAAAATGCACAAACCGGCTAGTACAAACAGAGGTAAACAAGTTTAGCAACACTTTTAACATCACTTGTTTTTCCCACTGTTTCTTATGTTTTGCTGGGTTTGGGGTTAAATGTGGCTTGTCCAATAAAAGTAAGTAGAAAGAATACCATTCATTGCATTTGAGATTTCAGTTCAGAGTAGCATATTTTTTATGAGTCCTAGGAAATTATCACAATGGCTTTATAACTTTATAAACCTTCAATGTGGCAAAGACAGCCTGCTATGGTCTCCCTACTTCCCCTCTACTCATACAGCCCTCTTTTCATTCTGTAGTTGGAGGGATCCTTTTACTGTCATTTTTGGTCCTTTTTACCTTAAAAAATTTTTTTCCATTATGATTTATTATAGGATATTAAATATAGTTTCCTGTGCTATATAGTAAGACCTTGTTGTTTATCCATTCTGTATATGATAGTTTGCATCTGCTAATTTCAGACTCCAAATCCATCTGGAGGGATGTAAGAGAGTTTCAGAAAAACATTTATTTCTGCTTTAGACTATGTCAAAGCCTTTGACTGTGTGGATCACAATAAACTGTGGAAAATTCTGAAAGAGATGGGAATACCAGACCACCTGACCTGCCTCTTGAGAAATCTGTATGCAGGTCAAGAAGCAACACTTAGAACTGGACATGGAACAACAGACTGGTTCCAAATTGGGAAAGGAGTACGTCAAGGCTGTATATTGTCACCCTGCTTATTTAACTTCTATGCAGAGTACATCATGAGAAATGCTGGGCTGGATGAAGCACAAGCTGGAATCAAGATTGCTGGGAGAAATATCAATAACCTCAGATATGCAGATGATACCACCCTTATGGCAGAAAGTGAAGAAGAACTAAAGAGCCTCTTGATGAAAGTGAAAGAGGAGAGTGGAAAAGTTGGCTTAAAGCTCAACATTCAAAAAACTAAGATCATGGCATACGGTCCCATCACTTCATGGCAAACAGATGGGGAAACAGTGGAAACAGTGGCAGACTTTTTTGGGGGGGCCTCCAAAATCACTGCAGATGGTGACTGCAGCCATGAAATTAAAAGACGCTTACTCCTTGGAAGAAAAGTTATGACCAACCTAGACAGCATATTAAAAAGAGACATTACTTTGCCAACAAAGGTCAATCTAGTCAAAGCTATGGTTTTTCCAGTAGTCATGTATGGATGTGAGAGTTGGACTGTAGAGAAAGCTGAGTGCTGAAGAATTGATGCTTTTGAGCTGTGGTGTTGGAGAAGACTCCTGGGAGTCCCTTGGACTGCAAGGAGGTCAAACCCGTCCATCCTAAAGGAGATCAGTCCTGGATGTTCATTGGAAGGACAGATGTTGAGGCTGAAGCTCCAATACTTTGACCACCTTATGTGAAGAGCTGACTCATTTGAAAAGACCCTGATTCTGGGAAAGATTGAGGGCAGGAGGAGAAGGGGACGACAGAGGATGAGATGCTTGGATGACCAGTTGGTGATGGACAGGGAGGCCTGGCATGCTGTGATCCATGGGGTCACAAAGAGTTGGACATGACTGAGCAACTGAACTGGACTGAAGTTATAACATACCATTCCTCTGCCGAAAATCCTCCTGGGTCATTCTATCGTACTTAAAATTCAGAATTCTTATCATGACCTCCAATATCGTTGTTAGGTCCCTGATTATTCCTGTCACTCTTATTCTTTCCTTCCCTCACACTGTGCTTGTTCTCCTTAATTGACAAATATGTCTCAAGGTCTTTGCACATACTTCCCTATATGGCCCTCTTCCTCAATTCTTCTAGGTTTCTTCTTTGATCACCTTCCTAATGGAGCTTCTGTGGCTCCCTAATTAGAAGTTATACCCCTCTACTTTTGTAATTCTCTTGAAGAGAAGTATAGCCCCATAGAAGATGGAGTAAAGCCTCCATTTTACAAAAGGAGAGGCAATTTACAAGAGAAGAGTTCTGATTGGCTGAAAAACAGATATTTCACCTGATTAGTAGTCAGGAAACTACAAATTAAAACAAGATGACATTTCATACTCATTGGACCACTGAAAATTAGAAAGCCTAACCATATCAATTGTGGGAAAACAAGAATGCACTTAAACTACTAGTTTGGTTGTAAGTTGGTTTAACAACTTTGAAGAGCTATTGGTATGGTGAAGGTGAAGTTGTGCATAGTTTATGACCTTGGTGATATAGGTGATATTCAAAATACTTCTAGGTGATATTCTCTTCTAGGTGATATTCAAAATATTTGATTATTGCTATCAGAGGCACCAACCAATCAGAATTAAACATATGCTACAAATGACTGACTTTGTCATATTGGTGTATTTTATTTGAGTAATAGTCCTGTATATACCTTAGAGGAACTCCTACACACATGCACGAAGAGACATGTATAAGAATATTCAAAACAGCATTGTTTGTAATACCAAAAAAAAAAAACCCCTCTGCAAATAACCTATATATCTGTCCCTAGAGTAATGCATAAATTGTCTCATAGTCATAGAATAGCATGCTATTCAGCAGTCGAGATGAAAGGACTAGATCTACATAAATCAGCTTTGCTAAACTTTACTACATAATGAAAAAAAGAATTCAAAAGAATTCATATGGCATGGTACCATTTATGTAAAATTTAAAACATGAAGAAAATACTGTATACTGGTTATGAGCACATAGATATGTAGTAAACATATAAAATATACATGGGAAGAATACACACCAACTTCAAATAGTTACCCTGGAGTACAAAGAAGGGAAGTAGGATAAAGGAGAAGAAGAGTTGTAGCACTCTATAATCTTTAATTTCTTAATGGAATAAATATTACAAAAAATTAGTATTTGCTGAATTTAAGTGTCAATATCTGTTATTTTAAAATTTTATATATGTTTGATTTTTTTAAGATATGTATGTAATATGGTAGAGCATATACTGGACCCAGATCTGTTGGCTTTCAAAGCCAGAGAAAGCTTTTCATGACCTAAGCTCCAGAAGAAAGACCCTGCCTTGACCTCACAGTTGCAGCTATGTCTTCCCAGTACTGTCAGGAACATGGTTAGATCCCACTGTCACAATGATGATTTTTTAGTGATAATCTCTGTGGAGGTGCCTGATATCCAAGGGGAGTTCAGGTGGTCAAGTGGTGGAATTGCTGGCAGCATAATGAATAATGATTGTACACAGCTTTCTGTGTACATTCCAGAGTCAGAGGAATTAGGGCACAGGTGCTAGATTGGGATGTGTATACTTGCCAGAGACTCCATATTTTAGTTTTGTCATCAGTCTAAACACAGGGCTTTTTCTGTGCACATTCATTTTCTCACTGTGCTGCTGCTAGGTAAAACAGTCTATACCAGCTCATGACTGAGGGTTCAGGAGATATGTTTTGCCATGAAAACTTACAGAGTTAGGTTTCTGAATGAACAGTGGGCCTTGCCCCAGTGATAGAGATCATTTGCCTTGGCAATCTAACCATGTCAACCCAGTGATCTGCATCATTTCTTCTTTACACAAAATTTTGGTTGAGTTAGGAGTCTCTGTTCAGAGTTGGGATGGACAGAATGTATATTAAGTCTTTAGGGTCAGAAAAATGGAGCAACTGAGCAGCTAATGTAGAGCATGGTGATTGTAGTTAATAATAATGTATAATATACTTGAAAGTTGCTAAGAGAGTGGATCTGAAACGTTCTCACCATAGAAAAGAAGTGGTGATTATGTGATGAATTAGAGTGTTAGCTGTTGCTATGGTGGTAATCATTTTGCAGTGTATTTAAGTGTATCAAGTCAACACGTTGTACACCTTAGACTTACATGATGCTGTATGCCAGTTACATCTTAATAAAGCTAGGAAAAAAGCTCTTCAACTCCTAGCCCTACCGTAATACTTTGTGTGATTGAATATCTCAAAAATATATAAGCTAGCAAAGAAAATAGCTGGCAAGAAAAATTCCATGAAACTTCTGTTCTGAACCAACAAGTTTTGCTTTGAAACACCATTCCTTCAATGGTTTAATCCACATTTAACCACATAGTTTATTTTCCTTTTCAGGGCTTTCTGACCTCAAGTAATACCTTTTATGATCTTAAGATTTATATTTTCTGGCACATCCAATGTTATGCTTTAAGATATTTTCTGAAGCAGTCAGTATGTGTGATTAATATTTATTTAGTTTTCTACATAGACTACTAAAATCTCAGCATAGCAAACTGATATATTGAGCTAACACATCAATAATAAATGAATGAGATATGATAATGAATTAGATCTGTAGTAAATAAGAAAAAATCTATGTTGTATTTGAGAGAGTTACCCTAAATCAATTTCTTTGTGGTTGAGAATGATAGAAAAAGTAGATAGTGCCAAGAAATATCTTTGTCTTGTCTAAATTACCAGTGTAAAGCTCAACATATACTTTTGGTGCTAATATATAAATATCTAAGTGTGATGCTAAGATAATGAAGCTAAGTTTCATGTAAATATTTTGGGGCCAGATAAATTTAAGTGATATGAGTTGTCTTATTTTAGACATGAAAATTTATTAATTGAACACTTAAAGATTTTACAGAGAACAGGCTTAGGAAGTGATGATGTAAAAGTTAACTGTGAGTACTCTCCTTGAAAACAGTTATTAAAATCATTAGAAGTAGATATTGCTCATCAGATTATCTTAAAGTTTCCAGAAATGAGATAAATAAAATATGTGATAAAGTAAATAATAATGATTATATCAATGAGTTGATTCCCTAAATAGTAGTAAAATGTTCATATTTTAAAGAAATGTCTAAAAAGAACTTTGATAGTCTCTGCATGACAATTGGAACTGCTAACTGTATCTGTAACATGATAAATACACGAGCTTTCTTTATGAGGAAAAAACCTTAATACCATAGTCTTGAAGGTCCCTTTTCTCTGAAGTTTCAGTTCAGTTCAGTCGCTCAGTCGTGTCCGACTCTTTGCGACCCCATGAATCGCAGCATGCCAGGCCTCCTTGTCCATCACCAACTCCCGAAGCTCACTCAGACTCACCTCCATTGAGTCAGTGATGCCATCCAGCCATCTCATCCTCTGTTGTCCCCTTCTCCTCCTGCCCCCAATCCCTCCCAGCATCAGAGTCTTTTCCAATGAGTCCGCTCTTCACATGAGATGGCCAAAGTACTAGAGTTTCAGCTTTAGCATCATTCCTTCCAAAGAAATGCCAGGGCTGATCTCCTTCAGAATGGACTGGTTGGATCTCCTTGCAGTCCAAGGGATTCTCAAGAGTCTTCTCCAACACCACAGTTCAAAAGCATCAATTCTTCAGCACTCAGCCTTCTTCACAGTCCAACTCTCACATCCATAGATGACCACAGGAAAAACCATAGCCTTGACTAGACGGATCTTAGTCGGCAAAGTAATATCTCTGCTTTTGAATATGCTATCTAGGTTGGTCATAACTTTTCTTCCAAGGAGTAAGCGTCTTTTAATTTCATGGCTGCATTCTCCATCTGCAGTGATTTTGGAGCCCCCAAAAATGAAATCTGACACTGTTTCCACCATTTCCCCATCTATTTCCCTTGAAGTGATGGGACCGGATGCCATGATCTTCGTTTTCTGAATGTTGAGCTTTAAGCCAACTTTTTCACTCTCCTCTTTCACTTTCATGAAGTGGCTTTTTAGCTCCTCTTCACTTTCTGCCTTAAGGGTGGTGTCATCTGCATCTCTGAAGTTTACCTTCCCTCAAATACAAGGATGGGGTTCTAGCAGCTCTGTTTTTGATAGAGTCCTGTTACTGCTGCCCTCCTACCTGCAACATTTGTTTGGACCATAGGGGATGCCTGATCCAAATTGGACCTATCAGACTGTGTCTTTTTGATGTATGGCAAAATAAATACAATATTATAAAGTAAAAAAAAATAATAATAAAAAACAAAATATGAACAAAAAACTGTAAACTGGGAGCTAAGACAGCGTAGCTCAATCTAGACTGATATCATGAACAAATGTAATTTAAACCAGAAAGTTGTGAAATCAGCCACCTTCCAGCATGTGCATGGAAAAACAGTAAAAGGCAGCCTATGAAGGGAGAAGAGTGGAACAGACATGCAGTGGGAGACAATGATCAAGAATATACATGTTCCCCAGGTAGACTCAGCAAGTATCCTCCCCATGGAAGTACTTCTCCAAACACATTTTGAAATTCATTCAACACATTTTTAAAATTTGTTTGTAATACATTAACATCGATTTGTAAGACTGACAGGTTGAATCGGCCTGAGTGTGACTATCATTTCCCCATACCATCTCTTATTTTAAAAAACCATTGAGTGTAATCTTAATATTCTTTTTATCCTTGGCGCTCTATGTGCATATCATCTAATCTTCCTGAAGTAGAAATTAAAATCACCATTCATCTTTTACAGCTGATGAAACAAAGATTTAGGGCCTTTATAGGACTCACCCAAACTCATGGAACTGATTGTGAGTGGCCAAACTGAGACTCCTTCAGATTCCTAAGACTTCACCCTTAACCATTATGTTATGCTTGAATCTGGGGTAGCAATCAGTATCTTCCGTAAAGGGAAGATGTTTGTCCCTCATCTATAGTAACAGTAAGTTCAGCTTACTCTGTATATTATGTGTGGTGTTCTGAGCTCTGATTTACAGCATGAGGTCTGGAGTAGGTAGTGATGAGACAGGCTGTGTGTTCTCAGCAAAATTGGACACAAACACACAGAGACACACACATGTGTATATACTATAGAAGAGGGTGTAAGGAGGACTGTTTTGCAGAAGCAGAAAATGCTTATTCCCTTTCAGTTCAGTTCAGTCTCACAGTTGTGTCCGACTCTTTGCAACCCCATGAACCACAGCACGTCAGGCCTCCCTGTCCATCACCAACTCCCGGAGTCCACCCAAACTCATGTCCATCGAGTCAGTGATACCATCTAACCATTTCATCCTCTGTTGTCCTCTTCTCTTCCTGCCCCCAATTCCTCCCAGAATCGGGGTCTTTTCAAATGAGTCAACTCTTTGCATCGGGTGGCCAAAGTACTGGAGTTTCAGCTTTAGCATCATTCATTCCAAAGAATACCCAGGACTGATCTCCTTTAGAATGGACTGGTTGGATCTCCTTGCAGTCCAAGGGACTCTCAAGAGTCTTCTCCAACACCACAGTTCAAAAGCATCAATTCTGTGCTCAGCTTTCCTTATAGTCCAACTTTCACATCCATACATGACCACTGGAAAAACCATAGCCTTGACTAGATGGACCTTTGTTGACAAAGTAATGTCTCTGCTTTTGAATATGCTATCTAGGTTGGTCATAACTTTCCTTCCAAGGAGTAAGCGTCTTTTAATTTCATGGCTGCAATCACCTCTGCAGTGAATTTGCAGCCCAGAAAAATAAAGTCAGCCACTGTTTCCCCATCTATTTCCCATGAAGTGATGGGACCGGATGCCATGATCTTCGTTTTCTGAATGTTGAGCTTTAAGCCAACTTTTTCACTCTCCTCTTTCACTTTCATCAAGAGGCTCTTTAGTTCCTCTTCACTTTCTGCCATAAGGGTGGTGTCATCTGCATATCTGAGGTTATTGATATTTCTCCTGGCCATCTTGATTCCAGCTTGTGCTTCCTCCAGCCCAGCATTTCTCATGATGTAGTTAACATCATTTTACTCCATCCTATCCATGAGATAGTAAAGTTGAAATGGAATCTCATATAGTGCTTCATAGGAAGGCATTGTAAAAGAGTGTTTGTGTTATAGGAAAGGCCTACAAAGATAGCAAAAATAAATGCCTAGGAAGAGATGCCACAAGGCTACATATATTGATTCCAGAAGAAGTTAAAATATTTATGTAAAACATCATATGGTTCATCAGAGGACACAAGCCTAAAAGCAGTTAGTTCAGGCTTCATAGAGATTTTACTGACTCTGAGGAATGGGTTCCAGTTAAAAATGTATTCAGGGGCCCGAAACATATCAGTAAACTTACTGCTGAAAGTTCACCACAAATTGCAAGCTTTGGATGTTCGTATGTACTTTATTTAACCTGGGGAAACCTCATTACAGACATTTTACATTTTACCCTTTTGGAGGAGCTCAAAGGAAATAGAAGTTTGCTTTAGAAGGGAGCTGAAAGGGAATACTTACAGGTAGTGGTCAGCAGTAGCAGGCTTGCACTATTTTTTGTTTGTGTCCTGGGTAAGGAGGAAATTTCAAGGATTAGTTTTGTGAACTAGAATGGCACTTACTTACTTCAGCAATACCTGGGAAGTGAAATGGAGTTGTCAGCATAAAGAGAGAGAACCAGTTCTTCCATCTCTCCACTTAATTATAGATTTTTATCCAATCAATACAATATGCCAAGAAATCCCCAATTATCATTTTTATTAATTAAGGGCAAAGCGCTGGGGTTACAGGAAGAGAGGGAGAGGAGAGAAGTGTTTTGCTGACTTTCTTCATCCTTTAGAAAATACTTGCTCTTTGTTTTTGTTTTTTTTTTTTTTAAGTTGCATTTTCAAACTCGGGTGGAAAAGCCAAGATGGTCTATCAGTTCCTCTCTCCTTATTCCCTTCTGTGTGAAAAGACTTTTGAAAAATTCCTTGTGTTCAAGAGAAGATTCCCATTGCATTTGGCTATGTATTTCCATTCAGTTCAGTTCAGTGACTCCGTCGTGTCCAACTCTTTGTGACCCCATGGACTGCAGCAAGCCAGGCTTCCCTGTCCATCACCAACTCCCAGAGCTTACTCAAACTTATGTCCATCAAGTCGGTGATGCCATCCAACCATTTCATCCTCTGTTGTCCCCTTCTCCTCCCACCTTCAGTCTTTCCCAGCATCAGGGTCTTTTCCAGTGAGTCAGTTCTTCACATCAGGTGGCCAAAGTGTTGGAGCTTCAGCTTCAGCATCAGTCCTTACAATGAATATTCAGTACTGATTTCCTTTAGGATGGACTGGTTGGATCTCCTGCAGTCTAAGGGACTCTCAAGAGTTTTCTCCAACACCACAGTTCAAAAGCATCAATTCTTTGGCACTCAGCTTTCTTTATAGTCCAACTCTCACATCCATACATGACTACTAGAAAAACCATAGATTTGACTAGGTGGACCTTTGTTGGCAAAGTAATGTCTCTGCTTTTTAATATACTGTCTAGATTGGTCATAGCTTTTCTTCCAAGGAGCAAGCGTCTTAATTTCATGGCTGCAGTCACCATCTGCAGTGATTTTGGAGCCCCCCAAAATAAAATCTGTCACTGTTTCCATTGTTTCCAATGTATTTCCGTTAAGGTAGAATTATTCACTCTGAGCCCCTCAAGGTTGTTGATTGTAAGAAATCATCTGGTCGGCTACATTTGAAATCTGTTAGCACCAGTGATGTACTCCAGGTGCATCCGAGTGTAAAAGCTGTTAAAGCTATTGGCTCAGATGACCTTGATATTGGGTCTCTTTATGACTGCTGCTCAAGGTCTCTGCTGATTTCTCACTGCTTTGTCTAATTGCTGCGGACTGTTCAAAAGCTGGCCTTGTTTGATATGCTTCCAATTAAAAAAAAATAAAATTACATCAATTCCCTGTAGAATCCTGTGTTTTTAGCATCCCCATTAAATAAACATCTAGAGGAAGTGTTTAATTTGCTTATTATAGTCAGCTCTCATCCTAGTAAAGTACTTCTCATTGGAGGCTCTTCTTAATAATGGAAAATTCACTGCCCCGATAGGAGGTTCTGTCAGTCAATTTTTCCTATTTATCAGCTAAGATGCTTTGGGTAATATAATACTCAGCAAATAATGACTTAAATATTTATTATTTCATATTGTGCAGTGTTCAGAGGTAGGAGATTCCTGGGTGTTCTTGTTGGGTCCAATATTTTCTGGACATAACACATATGAAACATGAAGAGTAATCTTCAGTTCTTCCTACCCAGTCCTCCTTCCTTTTTTCTCTTAAATGTAGTAGCTATGAGCAGTGGTCAAGGATTTCTCTGACTACTCTTGATCTTCTACTCTTTTTCTTTCATAGGTGTTCATGTGGGTGCCATGCACAAACAACAAATCATCACCTCCTTCTCCTCTTCCCTTTCCTCTTCCTCCTCTTTCCTGCTCATTTACTAATGGCACAAGAAAGAACTTTTTTCCATGTGCAGAATTAATCATATCTGTCTAACTAATTATGTCCTTCTCTTTTAACATTTTCATGTAGATATTTGTCTTTTCCTAAAAATAAAGTGAAGTGAAGTCACTCAGTCATGCCCGACTCTTAGCAACCCTGTGGACTGCAGCCTACCAGGCTCCTCTGTCCATGGGATTTTCCAGGCAAGAGTACTGGAGTGCGGTGCCACTGCCTTCTCTGACCATAATCTCTATGGAAGACATAATAAAGTGAAGTCGCTCAGTTGTGTCTGACTCTTTGCGACCCGTGGACTGTAGCCCACCAAAAAGAAGACAATTCCAAATTTTGCAAGTAAGACAAAAGAACTCACAAATTTTAATTCTATACAAGGGCAGATTTCTGTGATATTCTCCAGTTTCTTGAAAAAGAAGGTAAAATGTTCAAGTCTTAATACATATGCCATCTCTATTATTCATAAATCAGATACTTTTTATTGTAAAAGTAGGAGAACTTCATAATTGATTGTTCTCCCCAACTTTTCTCCCCAGAGACAGCCATTATTAATGTTTTGGTGTATTCTGGCAGACTTGTCCCTAATTACTGACAACATGTATGAGATATTTATACACAATTGTAGTCAGTGGTTTTAAATAAAACTGCAATCATATTCTTTAGCAGTACTGCAACATCATTTTTTTTCTTTTAAGAATAACATCTGATAATTTTTGACTTTTTATTTTGATACGAGTTAGAAAACTTGATGGTGAAATCCATGTAATGATACAAACAAAAACCAAGAAGAACTGGAGTTCCCATTGTTCACACGTAAAAGTATGACAAAAAAAGGATCTCTGAGCTGAAAGCCTTGCTCTGTTTTTTCCTTACTTTTTTTTTAGTAACGATTTTAATGAGGTATTATTTATATACAAAGAATGGCACATGTTTAATGTATACAATTTGAGTTTGGATATATGTAAACACCCATTATACTCTCATCACAAACAAGGAAATAGACACATCCAACAATTAAACTTTCCTATGTTCCTTTGTTTATTTGTTTTTTTGTTTTGTTTGTGGTAAGAATACTTAACATTTTTCTTATTATTGAACAGAAGGTGAGGTGTAGGCCAGTAGATATTACCAGACAAAGCAGGGAACAGAAATGCTTACTTTTGATCAGTGAAAATAAAACAATGTACTTATTTCCTTTCCTTCTTTTCTTCCTTTCTTCATTCCCTTATTAATTCATTTAGATGCTTATTGTGCTACTACTATGTTCCATAGACATTGTTTTTAGCACTTAAGAGGCAGTGGTGGGAAAGGGACAAGTTTCTTATTAATGATTTTTACATTTTAGCAGGTGAAACAAGAGATGCTCCTATTTATAACACCTTCAACTACAATGCTACTTGAATTGATTTCTTCAGTTATTATGTTCAATATCATTTTAAAAGCTTCATTGAAATATGGTTGATTTACAGTATTTTGTTAGCTTGTGGTATGTAGCAAAGTGATTCAGTTATACATATATTTTTATATTTTTATCCATTATGGTTTATTACAGGATATTTAATATAGTTGCTTGTTCTATACAGTAGGACCTAATTGTTTATCTATTTTATATATAGTAGTGTGTTTCTTTCAACCCTAAACTCTTATTTTATCTCCCCCTTTCCCCTCTGGCAACCATAAATTTGTTTTCTGCATCTGTGACTCTATTTCTGTTTTATAAATAGGATCATTTGGACCATTTTTAGAGTCCACATATAAGTGATATATGATATTTGTCTTTCTCTGACTTACTTCACCAAGTATGATAACCCCAGGTCCATCCATGTTGCTGCCGATGGTATTATTTCTTTTTATGGCTGAGTGATATTCCATTGTATATATGTACCACATCATCTCCATCCATTCATCTAGATTTCTTACATACCTTCAGTTCAGTTCAGTCGCTCAGTTTTTTCCGACTCTTTGCAACCCCATGGACTGCAGCACGCCAGGCCTCCCTGTCCATTGCCAACTCCCAGAGCTCACTCAAACTCATGTCCATTGAGTCGGTGATGCCATCCAACCATCTCATCCTCTGTTGTTCCCTTCTCCTCCTGCCTTCAATCTTTCCCAGCATCAGGGTCTTTTCCAATGAGTCAGTTCTTCACATCAGGTCACCAAAGTATTGGAGTTTCAGTTTCAGCATCAGTCCTTCCAATGAATACCTAGGACTGATCTTCTTTAGAATGGACTGGTTGGATCTCCTTGCAGTCCAAGGGACTCTCCAGAGTGTTCTCTAATACCACAGTTCAAAAGCATCAATTCTTCAGTGCTCAGCCTTCTTTATGATCCAACTCTCACATCCATACATGACTGTTGGAAAAACCATAGCTTTGATATGCCTTGGCTATTGTAAATAGTTATCCTATGAACATTGGCTGCATATATCTGTTTGAATTAGTGTTTTCTCCAGATATATCAAAATAATTTTTATTATGATGAAGGCAATGTTATTTTGTAGAAATTTTAGAGAATAAAATAATTAAAACCAGTTATAACTATATAATGTATAAAACTATTACTATCATTTATGTGCACCTGCGTGTATCCAGCTCATCTGTTTTATTCTCTATTGTTAAATGGACAGGTATAACTTTCTAAAACAAAAGAGATCATTTTATAAACTACTTTCCTTTAAATATTCTTTAAGAACATGATTTCTGCTATTCCAAGTCAGGAATAAATATACTACAGTTTGTATAACTAGGACCCTATCATTGGATTTGAAAATGTTTTCAAAAATTAACTATTTTAATTAATATGGTAAATAGCCTTGTATATACATCTTGATGTATGTGTGTGTGTGTGTGTGTATTTATATATATAATTATTTCCTTATGGTAAATGCCTCGATTAGATATTACTGGGTCTAAGTCTATTAAGGCATATACACTTTTTATGCATAATCTCAACTATCCCTCCAAGGAATATAATTTTGCAAAAAAGAAATGCAAAAAAGCAAAATGGCTGTCTGGGGAGGCCTTACAAATAGCTGTGAAAAGAAGAGAAGTAAAAAGCAAAGGAGAAAAGGAAAGATATAAGCATCTGAATGCAAAGTTCCAAAAGAATAGCAAGAAGAGATAAGAAAGCCTTTCTTATCGATCAATGCAAAGAAATAGAGGAAAACAACAGAATGGGAAAGACTAGAGATCTGTTCAAGAAAATTAGAGATACCAAGGGAACATTTCATGCAAAAATGGGCTTGATAAAGGACAGATGGTATGGACATAACAGAAGGAGAAGATAGTAAGAAGAGGTGGCAAGAATACACAGAACTGTACCAAAAAGATCTTCACGACCAATATAATCACAATGGTGTAATTACTCACCTAGAGCCAGACATCCTGGAATGTGAAGTCAAGTGGGCCTTGGAAAGCATCACTACGAACAAAGCTAGTGGAGGTGATGGAATTCCCATTGAGCTATTTCAAATCCTGAATGATGATGCTGTGAAAGTGCTGCACTCAATATGCCAGCAAATTTGGAAAACTCAGCAGTGGCCACAGGACTGAAAAAGGTCAGTTTTCCTTCCAATCCCAAAGAAACGCAATGCCAAAGAATGCTCAAATTATCGCACAGTTTTCACTCATCTCACACACTAGCAAAGTAATGCTCAAAATTCTCCAAGCCAGGCTTCGGCAATACATGAACCATGAACTTCCAGATGTTCAAGCTGGTTTTAGAAAATGCAGAGGAATCAGAGATCAAATTGCCAACATCCGCTGGAACATGGGAAAAGCAAGAGAGTTCCAGAAAAACCTCTATTTCTGCTTTATTGACTATGCCAAAGCCTTTGACTGTGTGGATCACAATAAACTGTGGAAAATTCTGAAAGAGATGGGAATACCAGACTACCTGACCTGCCTCTTGAGAAACCTATATGTGGGTCAGGAAGCAACACTTAGAACTGGACATGGAACAACAGACTGGTTCCAAATAGGAAAAGGAGTACATCAAGGCTGTATATTGTCACCCTGCTTATTTAACTTCTATGCAGAGTACATCATGAGAAACGCTGGGCTGGAAGAAGCACAAGCTGGAATCAAGATTGCCAGGAGAGATATCAATAACCTCAGATATGGAGATGACACCACCCTTATGGCAGAAAGTGAAGAGGAACTAAAAAGCCTCTTGATGAAGTGAAAGAGGAGAGTGAAAAAGTTGGCTTAAGGCTCAACATTCAGAAAACGAAGATCATGGCATCTGGTCCCATCACTTCATGGCAAATAGATGGGGAAACAGTGGAAACAGTGGCTGACTTTATTTTTGGGGGGCTCCAAAATCACTGCAGATGGTGACTGCAGCCATGAAATTAAAAGACACTCCTTGGAAGGAAAGTTATGACCAACCTAGATAGCATATTCAAAAGCAGAGACATTACTTGCCAACAAAGGTCCGTCTAGTCAAGGCTATGGTTTTTCCTGTGGTCATGTATGGATGTGAGATTTGGACTATAAAGAAAGCTGAGCGTCGAAGAATTGATGCTTTTGAACTGTGGATTTGGAGAAGACTCTTGAGAATCCCTTGGACTGCAAGGAGATCCAACCAGTCCATCCTAAAGGAGATCAGTCCTGGATGTTCATTGGAAGGACAGATGTTGAGGCTGAAGCTCCAATACTTTGGCCACCTCATGTGAAGAGCTGACTCATTGGAAAAGACTCTGATGCTGGGAGGCATTGGGGGCAGGAGGAGAAGGGGACAACAGAGGAAGAGATCGCTGGATGGCATCACTGACTCGATGGACGTGAGTCTGAGTGAACTCCAGGAGTTGGTGATGGACAGTGGGGCCTGGTGTGCTGCGATTCATGGGGTTGCAAAGAGTTGGACATGACTGAGCGACTGAACTGAACTGAATGTTTATTTTCCTGCATCACTACTAGTGTTAGGTATTCCCTGGGAATTCCCTGGCAGTCCAGTTGTTAGGCCTCATCACTTTCACTGACGAGGGCCCAGGTTGAATTCCTGGGTGGTGAACTAAAATCCCAGTTTTTTCCTTATTACAGCCAACTTTTCTAGAGAATAAAGTTCTCTCACTGGTTTAACTTTCATTCATTTGATTATAGAAAAGTTAAGAACATTTTTACATGTGTATTTTTCACTTATCTGTCTGTTTGGTAAATTGTATTTTACATTTCTGTCCATATTTCTATTTGGGAATTCATCCATTATTTTTTGTTTGTAGAAAACCTCTGTATATTAACAATAAGTAACTATGAATATATATATGTAACTATGAATAAAATATATGTGATATATTTGAAATCATTTTTCTGGTGTTTCCTCTGCCTTTTTTAGTATTTTTGGCATTTCATGTTTACATTACTAAACCTGTTGATATTTACCTAGAATTTTCTGTGCTTTCTTCTATGTTTAAATTTTTTCCATCTTGATATCAGAAATTATATTCCTTACAAGCTTGAAGTTATTATATTTTTAATAAAAGCAAAGTAGGAGATATAGTAGGAGAGTTATGGTTGATCAGTTGTCTTGGTATGTTTGTATGTACGATATATTTTTTAATTAAAAAAAATTGTTTTGGAGAACTTCCCTGGTGATTTAGTGGTTAATAGTCCACACTTCCAATGCAAGGGGCATGGGTTCAATCCCTAGTCAGCGAACTAAGATACTACAAGCTGTGAGGCACGACCCTCCCGCCGCCCCCGCCTCCCCCCACCCCGCAATTTTGGTGAGGGGGTAGATTGTTCTTCACCGATTAAAAAATTCCATCTTTATATTTGCTTTTTATGCAGATTTAGCTCTGGATGTTTCTCTCATGATTTATCAATTACTTAGGATAAAACTGTTTAAACTGTTAGATTTTTGTAGTTTATTTAAATATTTGATAGAGCTTCCCTTGTGGCTCAGCTGGTAAAGAATCTGCCTGCAATGCGGGAGACCTGGGTTCAATCCATGGATTGGGAAGATCCCTTGGAGAAGGGAAAGGCTACCCACTCCAGTATTCTGACCTGGAGAATTCCATGGACTGTATAGTCCATGGGGTCACAAACAGTCAGACATGACTGAGCGATTTTTCACTTTCACTTAAATATTTGATAGTGCCATTCATCTTAATTAGTTGGAATTTTTCAAAATTGTCTCTGTAGGTATGCAAACCAGTATGGTACTGATGTCAGCATGGTTGGTAGATAGCAAAAGGTACAGAAGTTTTGAGGTGAAAGAGAGCAGATAGGATCTTGGGAGAGATGTAGCACTTGGGCTGGACCCAGCATGATGAATCTGATTTGACCTGGCAGAGAGGACAGAGAAAGGGCATTCCAGATGGGGGAAACAGTGTGAGTAATGGCATCCAGAATTGTAAACAGGCATTACATAATGGGTGATAGGAGAGACAGGGTGGAAGGGATCTAACATTTGTTAAGTACCTACTGAATGTAAATCATCATGCTAAGAATTTTGCAGGAATGACTCTGAGATCAGTTGAATCCTCAGACAGTTTGTCTCTGGTGTCAGCGCATATTCTAATTTGTTTCACTCTGTTCTAATGGACACAAAACTCAATATTTATTTGAGTCACTCGCTCACAAAACTTTGTTGGTCAATGTAAACCACAGTTTCTTGACCTTAATGCTATAGACTTTGGGTCTAAAAAAAAAAAAAATCCAGTGTTGTAAGGTGTTGTCCTGTTCATTGACGGTTGTTTTTCCTGATTTCTAGATGACAGTAGCAATCTTGCTGCCTAGGTGGGACAACCAAAAATGTTTCAAGATATTGCCAAGTATCCCCCAGGAGGCAAAATCAACTCTGATTGATAGTCATTGATACAGATTCTACTAAAAGCAAAATGCTTATCTGAGGAGGCCTTACAAATAGCTGTGAAAAGAGGAGAAGCAAAAAGCAAAGGAGAAAAGGAAAGATAAGCATCTGAATGCAGAGTTCCAAAGAATAGCAAGGAGAGATAAGAAAGCTTTCCTCATCGATCAATGCAAAGAAATAGAGGAAAACAACAGAATGGGTAAGACTAGAGATCTCTTCAAGAAAATTAGAGATACCAAGGGAACATTTCATGCAAAGATGGGCTCGATAAAGGACAGAAATGGTATGGACCTAACAGAAGCAGAAGATATTAAGAAGAGGTGGCAAGAATACACAGAAGAACTGTACCAAAAAATCTTCACGACCAAGATAATCACAATGGTGTGATCACTCACCTAGAGCCAGACATCCTGGAATGTGAAGTCAAGTGGGCCTTAGAAAGCATCACTATGAACAAAGCTAGTGGAGGTGATGGAATTCCCATTGAGCTATTTTAAATCCTGAAAGATGATGCTGTGAAAGTGCTGCACTCAATATGCCAGCAAATTTGGAAAACTCAGCAGTGGCCATAGGACTGGAAAAGGTCCGTTTTCATTCCAATCCTAAAGAAAGGCAATGCCAAAGAATAGTCAAACTACCGCACAATTGCACTCATCTCACACACTAGCAAAGTAATGCTCAAAATTCTCCAAGCCAGGCTTCAGCAATATGTGAACCATGAACTTCCAGATGTTCAAG
Organism: Capra hircus; assembly: GCF_001704415.2. Classification (NCBI taxonomy): domain Eukaryota; kingdom Metazoa; phylum Chordata; class Mammalia; order Artiodactyla; family Bovidae; genus Capra; species Capra hircus. Next base: position 47,013,256 of record NW_017189516.1, read on the forward strand.
CTGGTTTTAGAAAATGCAGAGGAATCAGAGATCAAATTGCCAACATCCGCTGGATCATGGAAAAGGAAAGAGAGTTCCAGAAAAACATCTATTTCTGCTTTATTGACTATGCCAAAGCCTTTGACTGTGTGGATCACAATAAACTGGAAAATTCTGAAAGAGATGGGAATACCAGACTACCTGACCTGCCTCTTGAGAAATCTGTATGCAGGTCAAGAAGCAACACTTAGAACTGGACATGGAACAACAGACTGGTTCCAAATAGGAAAAGGAGTACGTCAGGGCTGTATATTGTCCCCCTGCCTATTTAACTTATATGCACAGTACATCATGAGAAACGCTGGGCTGGAAGAAGCACAAGCTGGAATCAAGATTGCCAGGAGAAATATCAATAACCTCAGATATGCAGATGACACCACCCTTATGACAGAAAATGAAGAGGAACTAAAAAGCCTCTTGATGAAGTGAAAGAGGAGAGTGAAAAAGTTGGCTTAAAGCTTAACATTCAGAAAACGAAGATCATGGCATCTGGTGCCATCACTTCATGGGAAATAGATGGGGAAACAGTGGAAGCAGTGTCAGACTTTATTTTTCTGGGCTTCAAAATCACTGCAGAGGTGATTGCAGCCATGAAATTAAAAGACGCTTACTCCTTGGAAGGAAAGTTATGACCAACCTAGATAGCATATTCAAAAGCAGAGACATTACTTTGCCAACAAAGGTCCGTCTAGTCAAGGCTATGGTTTTTCCTGTGGTCATGTATGGATGTGAGATTTGGACTATAAAGAAAGCTGAGCGCCGAAGAATTGATGCTTTTGAACTGTGGTGTTGGAGAAGACTTGAGAATCCCTTGGACTGCAAGGAGATCCAACCAGTCCATTCTAAAGGAGATCAGCCCTGGGTGTTCATTGGAAGGACTGATGCTAAAGCTGAAACTCCAATACTCTGGCCACCTCATGCAAAGAGTTAACTCATTAGAAAAGACTCTGATGCTGGGAGGGATTGGGGGCAGGAGGAGAAGGGGATGACAGAGGATGAGGTGGTTGGATGGCATCACTGACTCGATTGACGTGAGTCTGAGTGAACTCCGGGAGTTGGTGATGGACAGGGAGGCCTGGCCTGCTGCAGTTCATGGGGTTGCAAAGTGTCAAAATGACTGAGCGACTGAACTGAACTGAAAGATAAATGAAAGCTGATGGAGAGCCTTTTATTGAACAATGTATGTGCATGTGTGCTCAGGTGCTCAGTCATGTCGAACTTCTTGAAACCCCATGGACTATATAGCATTACAGGCTGCTCTGTCCATGGGATTTCCCAGGCAAGCATCCTGGTGTGGGTTGCCATTTCCTCTTCCAGGGAATATTCCCTACCCACAGATCGTGTCTTCCTGTGTCTCCTGCATTGGCAGGTGGATCTTTACCAAGCTGTGTCACCTGAGAAGCCATTGAACAGTATACACAAAGTATATATCCTTTTTTTTTTTTTTTCCCCCCTGGCTGAAGTTCCTTCTTCGTTTTTCTGCAATTGAATTAGCACAGAAGATGCTTTGCTTAAGCTATTGCAAGTTTTAAATTACTGACATTTTCACCACATAATTCTCTGTTTAGAGGGATTATCCTGCACATTGAAATGTTTAGCAACACCAATGGCCTCTACCCAAGAGATGATAATAGCCCTCCCCGTGAGTTGTGACCACCACATCTGGCAAAGTTGGCCTTGGTGGAGAACCACTGATACAGACTATACCAATGAGAGGAAAGTTGTAGGGCCATATTCTGTACGACCTGCATGATATAATTTTAAAATCCTCTATTTCTTCTGCTGAAGTTCTTTCTTGGTTACTATGAGGTTGGTTTTATTTTGCTTATGCTGTCTCAGGGATTGTCCGTCTCAGCACTATGGATGTTTTGGACCAAGTAGTCCTCTGTTTTGTGGGCACTGTTCTGTAAATCAGGGGTCCCCAACCTCCAGGATCTAATGCCTTATGATATGAGATGGGGCTGATGCAATAATAATAGAGATAAAGGGCACAATAAATGTAATGTGCTTGAATCATCCCCAAACCATCCCCACCCCCACCCCTCCCATCCATGGAAAAATTGTCTTATTGGTCCCTGGTACCCAACAGGCTGAAACCATTGCTGTAGATTGTAGGGTGTTAAGCAGCATCCTTGACCTCTACCCACTAGGTACCAACAGCAGAATGCCACCACCACCCCAAACCCCCAACATTAAAATAACCAGTACTGTCTGTCTTCACATATGGTTAAATGTGTCCCGGAGAGAAGAGGCAAAAATGCCCTGGTTGAAAACCACTGTTCTATTAATATTTCTACATACATTTCCCCATACAGTAGCTCTCCTTTTCAGCCCTGTCTTGAAAAGCAAATCCATGTTTCTTCGTTTTACTCACTGGGTGGTATTTTTTGTTGTTTCTTGAACGTGATTAAGGAACCTCACTTTCTATCTTGAGAGGATTTTACCCTTTTCTCTACCGAATACAGCATTGTCCCCAAGAGGAATTCTGGCGAATAACATACACTCCAGCTTTCTAACCACTCATCATTTCTTGTCCGAATGAATGGGAACAGGCCTTTTGAGTTTCTCTCGCAGGTTCTCCTGTAGACTGCTTTTGCACTGGGGTCTATTGACATGCTGTTTCACTAAATCTGAACATGTGGGCAGTCTCAAGATAAGCATATCACCTCGTACATAGTAACTTGTATTGATGTGAAAAGAATGTACATATTGGAGTCAGGCATAGCTGGGTAAACATAGCACACAATTCCTCTTTAATCAGATTTAGTAACGTTATGCAAGTTACTTCCTCTGGCATTATTATAGCTTCTGCAAAACATGGGTTAAGATTACCCTCTAAGTGAATTTTCAATAAAGATTATTGGTTACAAAACAAAGTACCTGTATATACCAAACACTCAAAACTGTTAACTATTGTTGTTAATTTTATCAGGAGATATCAACACTTTTATAACAAGTCTTTAAAGTCAGAACCTGAACTTTAAACAACTATACCTAGAATGTTTACCTCTTTATTTCACTTAATTTCTGAATTTTTGTTGTGGTTACAGCTGAGGCATGCTGGGGAAAAGACTGCTGGATTATTATTTTTAATTTCCCAGAAATGGTAGGGCTTTATTAATGATAATGTTCTCTTAAACACTGGATTATGAAATTTAGCATCATTTGTAAGGATATCTTCTTGCAATGTGAGAAGACGCATACGTGTGTGCTGCATCGCTTCAGTTCAGTTCAGTTCAGTCGCTCAGTCATGTCCAACTCTTTGCGACCCCATGAATCGCAGCACGCCAGGCCTCCCTGTCCATCACCAAATCCCGGAGTTCACTCACACTCACATCCATCGAGTCAGTGATGCCATCCAGCCATCTCATCCTCTGTTGTCCCCTTCTCCTCCTGCCCCCAATCCCTCCCAGCATCAGAGTCTTTTCCAATGAGTCAACTCTTCACATGAGGTGGCCAAAGTACTGAAGTTTCAGCTTCAGCATCATTCCCTCCAAAGAAATCCCAGGGCTGATCTCCTTCAGAATGGACAGGTTGGATCTCCTTGCAGTCCAAGGGACTCTTCAAGAGTCTTCTCCAACACCACAGTTCAAAAACATCAGTTCTTCGGTGCTCAGCTTTCTTCACAGTCCGTTGTGTCCAACTCTTTGCAACCCTATGAACTGTAGCCCACCAGGCTCCTGTATCCATGGGATTCTCCAGGCAACAATGCTGGAGTGAGTTGCCATGCCCTCCTCCAGGGGATCTTCCTGATCCAGGGATTGAACCCATGTCTCTTGCCTCTCTGGCATTAGCAGGTTCTTTACCACTAGTGCCACCTGGGAAGCTGGACAAGATGCATATTGCTTATAAATGGAATGTAAGAGAATTATAAATTTAGGAATTTTACTAAACTTGTTCCCCATGCCGAGAACATCATTTGGTTTTCTTAATGTTTTTTCCAAGTACAGATTTTCTTTCACATTAATTTTCCTTCTGATGTATATATGTGGTTTTGACCTTTTCAAGACAAATTGAAAAATAAGATGAAAAGAAAGTAAAGACAATCTGTGTAAAGTAAAGACAATATTTCAAAGATCAATAGAAGTGCAGAATGCACTATTTCTGGTCATTAAAATGGGTTTCATTGTTCAATTTGTTACATAGGGTGTGGTTTTTCCTCTAGCTTAGAAAATGAAGTTTTAATGTAATGCTGGAGTACACAATTTAGTGGTGAAGGAGACCCCCAAATCACATAACATGAACATTCCTATTTATTAATGAAGAAAGTGAGGCCTACAGAAGACAAGTGATCTCCCCAGAATTTTTAATGAGTGGTTAATGAGAGTTGATATGAAGATCTGGTTCCCAGTGACTCAGGCAGACACCCTACTCTATGAGTCACATCTGTCTGAAAAAAATATGGAATCTTCTAAAATATTGAGCATTTATTTTCTAATGAATTTTTTTTAAAGTAGGGAATTATAGTGGAGATAGTTTTAGGAATTCTGTCACCAACCACTGGGGGCAAATAAAATATTTTGACTGGGTTAAGCTTGATGAAAAATAGTTTCCAATTCAGTACAACTATTTTAAAGCAAGAAAAGCACCATTTTTATTGTCTACCAAGTCTTTTTGAGAAGACACAGCAGGACATGGCAGGCTATAAAAGAAAGCAGACTTTAACAAACACACAACACTCTCTCATTTTCAAAGCACTTTTGATTTTATTCAGGAACATACTTTGAAAGCTTAGTGGTATGGTTTAAGAATTAGCTAAATGTCCTATAACTGACAGTATGTTCCCAATAGTTCCTTAGGTAACTTGAGTACTGCATAACTTGCACATATCTTGGATCTTCTGGTAGCTACAATTTTTCAAGTTGTAGACATGATAAAACTTGATCTTGGATCTTCTTGTAGGTGCAACTTTTCAAGGTGGGAGACATCAGTAAAATTCAGTCCTGGATCTTCTCTTAGGTTCAACTTGTCAAGGTGGAAACATCAATTAAACTCAGTCTTGGATATTCTTGTAGGTACAATTTTTCAAGGTGCAGATGTTAATAAAACCGTTTTTAGATATTCTAGTAGGTGAAATTTTTCAAGGTGTGGATGTTAATTAAACTCGGTGCATTTTTCTTGAGATTTCTTTGATCGTTTTCCTATCTCCTAATTTTGCTTATGCTTCTTAAACCGATCAGCCATTGATCGGAGGTTGGGTGGCACAATCTGGTTGGCTCTTTGGAGAATTTTAATCAACTCATCAGCAATTTTCCAATCATCTTGGGTCACAAGAGTGATTGATTCACCTGTTTTCCCTGCTCTTCCAGTACGTCCAACTCTGTGTACATATTCTTCAATATTGCGTGGAAAATTGTAATTATATACATGTGTGACATCAGTGACATCAAGACCTCTGGATGCTAAATCGGTAGCGATCAGTATTTTCACTCTTCCACTTCTGAAGTCCTCTAATGCTTGGTCTCGATCACACTGTTCCCTGTCACCGTGCAGGGACTGGACAGGTATTCCTTGAATACTTAAATCACTCGATAAGTCATCAGCCACAAGTTTTCTGCCGACAAACACGATGACTTTGTCTTTGGGTGACAGACTCTGTAGGAATTCTTGGATCAGAGATCGTTTTTCCTCTTCAGTTGTAACAATTATGCTTTGCTTCACAGTATTTACAGCAACTAGATCCAGAGTACCAACATAAACAATCATAGGCTGTTTCAAATAAGACTGGGCTAGTCTACGGGTAGAGTCTGGCCAAGATGCAGTTGTCATTACAGTCTGTCTATCTGGGCGCACATCTAATAAGATCTTCATTATTTGGTGTTCAAACCCCAGATCCAGCATTTTATCTGCCTCATCCAAAACCAAGTAGGTTATGCTTCTTAGGTTGACAAAGTTATTCATTTGTAGATCATTCAGTCTTCCAGGAGTTGCAATAATGATGTCTACACCTTTGGTAACATCTTGTATTTGTCCTTTTCTATTTCCACCACCATATATACAAACACTTTTAAGACCTTTATATAAGTACTTAGAGCATTCAGCTTCTACTTGCAGAGCTAATTCTCTAGTGGGTGTAAGGACTAGCATGCCAGGTCCATTCCTTTGCTTTCTGGATACTGGTTGAGAATGTATATGTATAAACCCAGGCATTAAATAGGATAGTGTTTTGCCTGTTCCAGTTTGTGCAATCCCTATAAGATCTATTCCTTGTAGAATAATTGGCCATGCTTGAGACTGAATTGGTGTTGGCTTTTGAAAACCAGCTCTCCTAATGCTTTGCATAATCTCAGGATATTGTTGGAAAGCATCTTCGAATGTACAGGTGGGCTTGGGTATGGGACGTTTCTCACCCTCTGTCAAGTCATCACACCTTATGTTGAAATTTTCCTTTCTCCAAATTTCCACTTGGGCTTCAGACAATGACTGTGTTGCTTTGGATTCTATGTATAAGTTTTTCTTAATTGGTGGTAAATCTGCCCATTTTCTTTTTTTCCATTCTGTCACTCCAGCTTTTACCTGATCCCAGTCTATCCGTGGCTGAGCTGCTCTAGCAGTGACATCTTTTGGCTGGGTGGCTCTGGGCTTGTGATCTCTGGGCTGGGCCACTATGGCTGCATAGTCTCTAGGCTGTGCCACTGTGGCCGCATAGTCTCTAGGCTGGGCCACTCTGGTGTTGTCTTTGGCCTGAGCCTCTCTGGCCCCGTGGTCTCTGGGCTCAGTCCCTCTGGTAGCATCATCATCTCCGGGCTGGGCCACTGTGGTGGTGTCATCTTTGGCCTGGGTCTCTCTGGCTGTGGAGTCTCTGGCCTGGGTCCCTCTGGTGGCATCATTTCTGGGCTGGGCCACTGTGGTGGTGTCATCTTTGGCCTGGGTCTCTCTGGCTGTGGAGTCTCTGGCCTGGGTCCCTCTGGTGGTATCATCTCTGGGCTGGGCCACTGTGGTGGTGTCATCTTTGGCCTGGGTCTCTCTGGCTGTGGGGTCTCTGGGCTGGGCCCCTCTGGCGGCATCATCATCTCTGGGCTGGGCCACTGTGGTGGTGTCATCTTTGGCCTGAGTCTCTCTGGCTATGGGGTCTCTGGCCTGGGTCCCTCTGGTGGCATCATCTCTGGGCTGGGCCACTGTGGTGGTGTCATCTTTGGCCTGGGTCTCTCTGGCTGTGGAGTCTCTGGGCTGGACCCTTCTGGTGGCATTATCATCTCTGGGCTGGGCTGCTCTGGCAGCATCATCGTCTTTGACTTGGGAGTCTCTGGCCTCATGGTCTCCAGGCTGGGCCCTTCTGGTAGCATTGTCTTTTGGCTGGGCCAGTATGGCTGCATAGTTTCTGGGCTGGGCCACTATGGCCGCGTAGTCTCTGGGCTGGACCTCTTTGGTGATGTCGTTGTCTTTGGCCTGGGCCTCTCTGGTTGCGTGGTCTCTACCAGCATCCTCGTCTCTGGGCTGGGAAGCTCTGGAGGCAGTTTCTCTGGGCTGGGCCCCTCTGGTGGTGGTGTCGTCTTCAGCCTGGGCCTCTCTGGCCACGTCGTCTCCTGTCTGGGCCCTTCTGGCAGCATTATCATCTCTGGGCTGGGCCACTATGGCTGCATAGCCTCTGGGCTGGGCCACTATGGCTGCATAGTCTCTGGGCTGGGCTGCTTTGGTGGTGTCATCTTTGGGTTGAGTGGCTCTGATGGTGTTACTTCTGCTCCAGCCTTTCCCGGCAAAAGCTTGAGAGGCAGCACTATCAACATTGCATTCTGAACTGTAGCTTCTTTCTTGTTTCTTAACAAGAGTTTCTATAGCCACTTTGGCCTTGGCCTTCATGTCTTTCCTGCCAAAAATTTTTACCTCAGCTTCAGGACCACCTTTTATGATCTGTATTTTTGTACTGGTAGAATCCTGGATATCTCTTATTTTTGATCCCCCACGACCAATCACCGCACCAATCATGCTGCTCTTGATGAGAAAGCAGAGCGGTGGTTCTCGGTAATTGGACGCCCTAGACTCTGCGCGGCCAGAGGCGTGGCTCCAGCCCCATCCTCTGCCACCCCTGCCATCCCGACTGACCTGGCGATCTCGTAGATCTCTCAAAGTGGGTTCCATCCTCTTCTGCTCTGGCGCCCACGCCATTTGTGGGCAATGGTAAAGTAAGTGCTGGCTTCTCGTCTAACTTGGGCTAGAAAAAGAGGTGTCATCTGGCTCCTTTCTCATCTCCTCCGGCTGGAGACCAACTGACCACCAGCTGGTCTGCAGCTATACTGCCGTTACCTAGGAAGTTTGTCTTTGATATAGTGTCAGTTGGGCGGGGCTTTGGATAGGCTGACCAATCACAGGGCTGGGCCTACTGTGAGGTAACAGGTGCCTGTGAGGCAAAATTTAAAGCGACAGTCACTCTCAGGGGCTGACCCTACCTGTGCTTAAAGGGCCCTGAGTGTTTACCCAGCTTCAGTGTCACAGGTGCCTCAGTCTCTGGGCTCATGCTGGTTTTGGCTCAGTGTGGGAGCAGACTTGAAGCAAGCCTTGAATTTACCCAAGTCTTTTCTTGTGATCCAGTTATTTGCATAGGAGGAAAAAAGTGAATTTTGAAAATCAACTCACTTGTTTATATATTTATATGTTTCTTTATTTCAGTAAATTTCTTTTTGAGCAACAACAGTACTGGATCTAGATAAATTCATCAATTCCCTGTCCTGTTAATTTATACCTTCAGAAATCTCTTAGGTACATAGTGAGGGATGACATTTTTGCCTCTGATTCTTCAGCTATTGTTCAGGCAGTTTCTGATTATTATATTAGGGATGCTGCTTAGAAGAGAGATCTCTGTTAGGGTCTCTGTTAAATTCGAAGGTGTTTTAAATACTTTCCCACTCTTGTCAGTGCCTCTTAATTTTTCCCTTTCTGTGTAGTCTCATAGATTCGGGGATATTAGCACTAGAAGGCTATGTAAAAGCAGTTTATTAGGTGCAGTGTAAAAGCCACCTGAATTTTCATTGTATCCTTTTATACTTAATGGCCACTCTCAAATCCCCTTAATTTTCCTATTCAACAGGGTAAAATTTCTAGTGTTTTCAACATTTCTAGATATGACATAGTTTCCAAAATGCTTCTCATCTTGTTCCTTCTCCTTTGGAAAGGATTCATTGTGGACCTTTTAAGATGTAGCCGTAAACTAAACAAAGTCCACAGAAATGACCTAACCTTTCCCGTTAGATCCTCTTCACTGACCATGACCTACAAACTCAAGACACAAAGCTGCTCATAGGGACATAATGGACACTTAAGTCTCTTCTTCCTCATCCCGTACTTACATGGTTGATTTTTCCCCCTTGTTTGACTAAAATACACTAAATATTTATCCTTTTATATTTGTCCTGTTAACTTTGGGCAATTGAAGCAGAATAGTAAATGCAGTTTTAATGTAATTCTCTCATCCATCATATTACCCTGTAGTTTCGTGTTCTGCCAATTAAATGTTCGTGGTATGTTCTCTCTTCAAGCCAAAGTTACTGATTAAGATTTGAACATGGTTGCATATCAAGTACAAGTCTGTGATACATTGAGAAAAGGCTTCTCTGTTTCAGTATTTCTCCTACAAAGATGCTTTTTAAAGAAAAAAGGAAGGTTACTGGCCAAATACGTTTGGGAAATATAGCACCCTGTATCTTCTTAGAGACAGTATATATTAGGTATCTCAGAAGCTCTGATGATTACAGGAGTTGAGAAACTCAGTTGGGCATAGCTTTTTTTTAAAATTTTTATTGAAGTGTAGTTGATTTACAGTGTTGTGTTATTTTCAAGTGTACAGCAATTGGGCCTTGTTTAACCCAAATTTATCAAAGGAATTTGCCAGTGGAACCTCTTCTCAGTATTTTCATTAAACTTTTTATGGTAATAATTTTAGGTTTATAGAAAGATTCTCAAATGCCTGTTCAAGAATTTCCCTGACAGTTTTCTCTGGTTCATATCCAAATGAAAAAAAAATAATAAGGGCATTACATTTTTTCATAAATCTAAATTTATTCAATTTAAACTTTTTTATTCTAGCATTGTACCCTCTGATTTTCTTTTGTAAAATATCCTTTTAGAAAGAAATGAGAGTCACAAAAGATTTTTAAGGGTCTTTACTTAGGCAAAAAGCATTAAAACTAGTACCAGAAGTTAGATTTAGTTTTCATTTGTTATTGGTATGTGAAACCCTGCAAACTATTAATAGAAGCAGTCATCTAGCACAGTAGCAAATATAGATAATTCAGGATGTTATTAGTTATTGCTCATGATGGCAAGCAAGAAGTTCTGAGAGACTGAAAGTTGAGACAAAGTCCTGTAAAGGATGTAGGTCTGATCTGCCACTCTGAGGGTGGAACTAAAGATCAAAAGATGTTTGAGTTTCAGGGGATAAAACCAGTGTGGCCTTGGGAAAATAATGAAGGTGGCCTGAAGGACTAGGACAGAAGACTCAGGTTAAGAAAAAGGGGAATTGGAGAAAGATAGTTTGGATCAGGAGAAGGGAACTCTCAGGGACCATAAAGACCTTCAAATGAGTTTCAATTCAATATGGTTTAAAAAGGAGTGCACCTAAAGTGAAGGAGTCATATGACACTGTCAGTATTAATTAGGGAAGCAGGTCCATATCATGAAAGCAAGATGCAGTGAAGTAAAGGATAGGACTGTGTTTGTGGTACTTTAAGTACCCTGGACTGGGGATGTGAACAGGCTGTGGTAGTAGTAATTCATAGAAAATAATAGCTAGAAAGAAAAGAGATCCAAGAAGCTATTATGTTTTAGTCCCACTGTATATGAAACACTTAAAATGTATTACATCACAGCAAGTTCGTAGTAGGTATTTTCCTCCTCTTTCATGTGGAAACACTGAAACTGGTAGATGCTGTAGAATATAGTCAAGTTCATGCAAGGTATGGTAAATAGCTTAGCTATTCTTCCCAAGAAATAGAGAGTAATGAAAGACAGGTTTACAAATACCTTTAGGCATCAGAATTCATATAGTTAGATAATGGGACTAGGAGGACAGAAAGCCCAGTGAAGAAGCAAGAGAACTTCAAGAGAATCCAAAGAAAGCATGATAATAGGACAGAAAGCAAGAGAACATGTTGACAAGGCCTGGGAAACAGTGTAAAATGCTTCATAAAGGACAGGAGATAAGTAGACCACTGAATTTTGGAGAAGGAAATTAGCAATGACTTTCAAGAAGTCCCTTTTTGTGGAGTGATGGAGAAACACATATTTCAAGGAAAGAAATCGGGATGAGACATGGCTGGATGCCTGGGGAGCTTTGCAGAGTTGGGGAGAGAACTGTGTATCTCATACTGAAAGTCTGAAAAGCAGTGTCGCAATGTTTAAATAAGGAGTCTAGGAAACTAGGATTTCCTGGGCAAGTTACTGGGATTGTTCTCTGAATGATCCGGTGGATTTCGAGAAGATGGCTTATCATGAATATTGTAAGAAAATGCATTTTAATAGTCTTTCAAAATGTGTGGGAGGATAGGATGAGGGAGAGAATCACAAGGAAACAAGAACCATTCATTAACTGTTTTAGAAAAGGAAAGTCTTTCTAAAAGAGAGAGAGTGCTGGGAGTTCTTTCAAGGAGATTACAGTGCTATTTTTAGCTGCCCATTAAGCCTTTCTCTATCAAATTTAGTTTATTCTCCACAGAGTGAGGGAATGCATTATTTAGGTATATGAAGTGAGGCTATGGAGGTAATTAATTCTTCTTTCAGCACAAACAGTAAAGAAAAAATATTGTAAGCTGATTAGCACCTGCAATAAGCGCTTTTGGAGGAATTCTTGCTTACCAACTATTTCCTATGGAAATTTAACATATTGGCATTCATTTTAAAAATAATAATAACCTTCAGTTAATCCCTTGGCTCTATTTTGAGGCATTTGAAGGGCTTTCCAGGACTGTTTCAATTCTGATATCTATGGTGGAGGTAAATGGAAAGAACAACAGCATTATCTACATCATTTGCATCATATACAGAACCCCAAAAATCCTTAGAATCATGGGATTTTAGAGGCAGAAAGGACTGACTGTAGAGAGCATCTCTTATAACCCTCTCATTTGCAAGTGAGAAAGCTAAGGTCTACAGTGGCTCTGTCCACTGGAAAGATGATGGGAGTCACAGATACAATTTTATATTTTCTAGTGGCCACATTATAAAAAGAATAAGGAAGACTTCTGATTCTGGACAAGGTGGTATAGACACACCTCCCTATTCCTCCTCTTTTATTTATTTTACATGTAAGACAAACAATAAGTCTCTGAATTCTGTAGAGAAAGCAGACCAACTAAGGAATGATTTGAGGAATGACAAAATGGTGAGTTCTCTGAGTTTGCTGTTTTTTCTCCCTTATATCTTGGATTCTATGCTGGAGAAGTCTGCAACCCAGAAACAAGCACAATTTTTTAAAAAGTTCCAAGAAAAACTTTTTTTGTTTGTTTCATTTTGTTTTGTTTGGGGGTGGGAATGTTTTGTTTGTTTGTTTTTTAGCCAAATGACCAAGAAAGGAGCAGCTGGGGAAAAAATCTTTTTGATAGTAACCACAGTATACTTCTGGCTCCATCAACAAAGGCCAAGAGTAAAGCCTGAATTTCCATCCTCATCCATTGGTAATGAGATACACTTCCTCCACTACTGGGGTGGGTCCAAGGAGACCAAGTCTCTTAGTCTATGTTTTAAACACTGGCCAGAGGGAATGAGATTCCTTCTGCATCCCCAACCCCCCCCGCCCCATCATGTCACTGGAAACCGATGACACACATGGGGAGCCTGGACTTCCACCCTCACCTAGCAGTAATGAGGCACACCTCACTTTCTCCACAATGCATGTGATGTCCAAATAGGGAGCCAGGACTTCACATCTGCCTGGAAGTAATGAAGCAGGGCTCAACTTGCCACACCAGCATAGTGTCAGTGGCAGTCTGCTAAAACAAAAGATTTAAATAATATCCGAAGTCTCATGATATACAAAATGTCTAAGAACTGAAAAATCACTCATCTTCTTGAGAACCAAAACAGTCTCAGCTTGAATTAGGGGAGAAAAAATAGATGCCAACACTGAAAAGAAACAGACATTGAAATTATCTGAAAAGAATTTGAATGCAACCATTCTTTGGGGGGGAAAAAAGCTTTAGTGAGCAGTTATAAGCATACTTGAAGCAAATGAGAAGAAAAGTCCTAGCAAGAATAAGAAGATACAAAGAGGAATCAAATAGATATTTTAGAACTGAAAAAATACAATACTCAAAATTCCTGCATGGGTAAAACAAATAATCTTTTTTTCTGTATGCAAAAAACTTTATTTATTTTTAAATATTTTTATTTTTTATTTTTTCTTAAAAATATGAATTTATTTACTTTAATTGGAGGTTAATTACTTTAAATATTGTACTGGGTTTGCCATACATCAACATGAATCCGCCGCAGGTATACACGTGCTCCCCATCGATAAGAGATAGTAATAAAGCAGGGAACTTGAAAACATAACATTAAACACTACCCAGTCTTAATAAGCTGGAGAAAACAGACGGAGACAAAATTAATAGAGCTTCAGGAACCTGTGGACAATATAAAAAATTCAAATATTCATATCATTGGAGTTCCAGAAGAGGACAACAAATATAGGTATGAGCAATTATTTAACAAAATAAGGAGTGGAAATCTCCCATTTCACAAAAGGTATAAACCTACAGATTCAAGAAAATAAGTAAACCCCAAACATAATAATCCCAAGGAAATCCATGCCATGACACATCAAGATCAAACTTCTGTAATCTAAGGACAATAGAAAACTCTTAAACAGCAGGTAGAAATGACACATTTTCTAGGGGGAATGCCAGTTCAAATGGAGGCTGAAGGAAGGTGCCTGATATTTTTCAAATGCTGAAAGGAAAGAATGATCAACCCAGAATTCCATATCCAGAGAAAATACCTTCAGAAATGAAAATGAGATCTAGGTATTCTCAAGTCAAGGGAAACTAAGAAAAGTTGTTGCTAGCAGACTTAACCTAAAATAATGGCTAAAGCACGTTTTCTAAATGGGAAGGGAATGATAACAGAAGGAACTTTGGAATATCAGGAAGGAGGAAAGAAAGCAATAAGCAAAAATATAGGTAAATACAAGAGTATCCTTTTCTTCTGGAGTTTTCTAAATTGTTTTTTGACAATTGAACCAAAATTATAACAATGTCCAATATGATTTTAAATGTGTTTAGAGAAAATACCAATAGTTAAAGCAGTTATAGGGGAGTGTAAAGATACATACAGAAAGGTAAGGTTTCTAAATTTCATCAGTGATACCAGTATACTATGATAAGTTATAGATAAAGCAATATCTGGAACAACTACTAAACAGCCATACAAATATATATACTCAAAAGCACCACAGGTAAGTGTATACAGAAGTCCAAATATAATGTACATGTGAAACTTACATGATGCTGCAAACAATCTTAGTAAAAATTTAAAAAGCACTACAGATAAACTAAAATGGAGTTCTGAAAAAGTTTTCAGCTAACCACAGGATATACACACCTGAAAACATGCTCGAAATTCTTAGTCATAAGGATAATAGAAATCAAATCCACAATAAGATAGCATTCACACCAACTAGGATGGCTAAAATAAAAAAGACACATAATAGCAAGTATTGGTGAGGATGTAAAAGGAGAAATTTGAACTTTCAGGCATTGTTAATAGGAATGTAAAATAGTACAATAATTTTGGAAAACATTTTTGCAGTTTTTCAAAATGCTTAACCTAAAACCACCTTAAAAATAAGTTACCATATAACCCAGCATTTTCCCTCTTGAGTATCTGTCCAAAAGAAATGGAAACATGTTCACACAAACTTATACATAGATGTGAACAGTATTATTCATAGTAATCAGAAAGTAAAAATAACCCTAATGTTCATCAGCTGATGAGTGGATAAACAGAATGTTATACCCATATAATGGAATACTATTCAGCAATAAAAAATGAGTGAGATACTGATAAATGGTATAATGTAGATCGTCTTTGAAAGCATTATGGGAAGTGAAAGAAGCCAGTCTCAAAAGGCCACTTACTTTATTATTCCATTTATATGAAATGTCTCGAATAGGCAAATACATATAGAGAAAGTCGATAAGTGGTTTTTTAGGGCTGAGGATGGCAGCAGAAGGTGAGGTGAACTTGCAAGTGAGATGGGAGGGATAATGGGGAGTGACCGCTACAGAGGTTCTTTTTGAGTGATAAAATATCCTAAAATTCAGTTGTGGTGATGGTTTTGAGACTCTCTAAATATACTAAAAACCATTGAATGGTTTGTTTGTTTGTTTGTTTGTTTGTTTGTTTTGCCATACCCCATGGCATGTGGGACCTTAGTTCCCTGACCAGGGATTGAGACCACACCCCCAGCATTAGAAGGCACAGTTTTAACCACTGGACCACAAATTGCATGGTATGGACTTGTATCTCAATAAATTATTAAATAATATGTGGAACTACATGACTTTGAGGTTTCTAAACACCTTGTTTTCTTTCTTATGTTATTTAATTTTATCATCTGATTTTCCTCTCTAAAGGCAATACACTTTACACTGAGAAAACCAAGGCACAAAGCATTTGTTATTTTCCCAAGGTCACCCAGCTAACTCCTGAGCTCCACAAAGCAAACACAAACATTTCCTGACTACACACAAGGGCGATTAACAATAGGCTGGGGAAATCCGGGGAGGGCAAGACATGGAAACCATTTCCAATAAACATATTCAGTTGTGATAATCTGGGATAAAAAAGGCAATCCAGTGTGACAGTAGTTTTTATTGCTTTCCTTCTGGGCTTCAGGACTGCTTGTAGTTGATAAAACCATTCAGACTAAGGATTTGGGGCAAGGGCTTATGCTCAATTCTTTGCAGTGTGCATTACCATTGAGGGAGATAGCAGGTGACTTAAGTCTTTAGTACGAATCACTGTAGGGGAAGAGAAACACAAATGACAATGTTAACAACTGCTAAAGCTTCTTTTCGGGAGTTTATTGATATTCCTAAATGATAGGCATAGAAAATTGATGGAAGAAAAAGCAACATCATTCAAGGGTGGATTAATTTGGCATCTTGTTTTTCTGTCGGTCTCATTATAGTACTTGACAGGAAAATAGATGCATTTGATGGCATTTACTCTTTTCAACAAAGCCATTGCTTCAGAAATATTATCACTTTTGATTTTTCAATTTTTGCTGAAATGGTGTTTGATGTAGTTTTGTTCTCATTATGGAGTCTCTGTCTCAATTTGCTGGAAAGGATTACAACCCCAGTGAAGTATGGCAGAAAATTAATTGACGTGTGGGGCTATTTAAAGATCATTCAGGGAGAACATCAAGTGGTATTTTCTAGATTGTCTGATCTGAATAGTCTCTACTTGGAATGACATAGATTTTTTGGATAGCAGCTGTGAGTCAAAACCTGGAAATTTTTGAGATTTTTATGTATTAGCTACAGCAGACTGGGTTCCTCACAGATGGACCAGTGGGAAGGGGAAGAAGCTGAGAGGAAGTGGGGTGGAGGTGAGGGAAACTCACTTGGTCATTGAGGATGACTCCAAAAGAGAATCAGCCTTTCTAATATGCAGTGTCCAAAAAGCATGCTTATCAGACCAGGTCCAGTTCCATGGTAGACAAAGGTCTTCTAATACCATAGCTGTAATTTTGCAGCTGGCAGTACAACAGTCTAAGAGGCTACTGTGTTTCAGGCAAGTTGCCAGCCTTTGAGATTATCTAGTTCTCAGTAACAGGTAATTGGTGAAGTGTCAGGGTCCCACCCAAGGAGGCTATGTTTAAGGGTGGGATTTTATTGCCGATGGAAAATGGAAATATTGGACAGAGGAAATAGGATGAAAGTTGATTGTGTAGACTGTTGAAGCATGGGGTGAGGCTTATGTGAGGCCAAGCCCATGTGGTACATGATACTGTCTCAATGACAGCAAGGCTAATTCCAGCCCCAGTGGAAGGAGGTGAGCCAAGGTTGGTGGTAAAATTTATGCCATGATCAGGACCTAAGGAGGAGCCACCTTTTGGTGAGTCCAGGTAGGAATGTGAGGGAAAGACAGGGGCTGATACCTACCCACAGATATGATCAACAATCATCACTATTATGTAGCTGGACATACGCAGTAAGACCCAAAAGAGTGCACTGATCATGAGCAGAGACTTGAAATCTGAGTTTCACCTCTTCTACTTACTATTTGTGTGACATTGGGTAAATTACTTAACTTCTCTGTGCTTCAGTTTTCTCTTGTAAAATGGAGTTAAAAATGATATTTATTTCTTTGGGGGGTTATGAGGGTAAAATGAGACAATTCACATTATGTGCACATAATAGCATGCCAATAAATGTTAGCTATTCTTACTGCTGCTGTTATTAAATTAGTCCTTCCAATTCTGGTCACTGAGCTTGTCACTCAGGCTTTGATCTATCTGGAAGGATGGAATTTTTCTAATTAAATCAGGTCAGCATGGTACACTCTGATATAATGCCTTGCTACTCAGTCTGGTAGACAAACCAACAACGTCACCTGAGAACTTTTAAAGAGGCCGAATCTGACTCCATCCTAGTCTTCCTCAATCAGAATCTGCATTTGAATAAGGTCCACCAGATAATTCCTATGTACATGAAGGTTTGAGAAGATCTATGACAGAGGAGGCTAGAATATATACAGTGAGGGAAAGATAGCCTCTTCACTAAACAGTGTTGGGAAAACTGGAGAGCTGCATACAAAATAATAAAACTGAATTACTTTCTCACACCATGCACAAAAACAAATTCAGAATGGATGAACGACTTAAAATGTAAGACCTAAAGCCACAAAACTTCTGGAAGAAAATATAGACACTATCCTCTTAACATTGCTCTTTGTAGTAGCTTTTTAACTGTGTCTTCTCAGGTAAGGGAAGCAAAATGAAAAATAAACAAATGGGACTGTTGTTGTTGTTCAGCTTCTTTTTGTGACCCCATGGACTGCAGCATACCAGGCTTCCCTGTCCTTCACTAGCTCCTGGAGCTTGCTCAAACTCATGTCCATTGAATTGGTGATGCCATCCAACCATCTCATCCTCTGTCACCCTCTTCTCTTGCTTTCAATCTTCCCAGCATCAGGGTCTTTTCCAATGAGTCGGCTCTTTACATCAGGTGGCCAAAGTATTGGAGCTCCAGCATCAGTCCTTCCAATGAATATTCTGGGTTGATTTCCTTTATGATTGACTGGTTTGATCTCCTTGCTGTCCAAGGGACGCTCAAGAGTATTCTCCAGCACCACAGTTTGAATCAATTCTTCGGCACTCAGCCTTCTTAATGGTCCCTCACATCCATACATGGCTATGGGAAAAACCATGGCTTTGACTATAAGGACCTTTGTTAGCAAAGTGATGTCTCTGCTTTTTAATGTGGTGCCTAGGTTTGTCATAGCTTTTGTTCCAAGGGGCAAATGTCTTTTAATTTCATGGCTGTAGTCACTGTCTGCAGTGATTTTGGAGTCCAAGAAAATAAAGCAACTACATCAAACTACAGAACCTCTTGCACAGTGAAGGAAACTATCAACAAAAAAAGACCAAGATATTTGCAAACAATTTATCTGATAACTCATACAACCCAGTGTTAGAAAACAACCTGATGAAAAAATGGGCAGAGGATCTGAATAGAAATTTTTCCAGAGAAGATACACAGGTGGCCAACAGGCATATGAAAAATGTTCAACATCATTAATCACCAGGGAAATGCAAAGCAAAACCACAATGAGATATCACCTCACACCTGTCAAAATGGTTATTATCAACAAAGTGAAAGTGAAGTCACTCAGTCGTGTCTGACTCTTTGCGACCCCATGGACTGTAAGCTACCACGCTCCTCTGTCCATGGGATTTTCCAGGCAAGAGTACTCAAGTGGGTTGTCATTTCCTTCTCTGGAGGATCTTCCCAACCCAGGGATCGAACCCAGGTCTCCCACATTGTAGGCAGACACTTTACCATCTGAGCCACCAGGGAAGTCCAAAGACAACAAATAATAAGTGTTGGTGATCCTGTGGGAAAAAGAGAATCCTTATGCACTGTTGTTGAGACTATAAATCTCCAGTATGGATATGCCTCAGAAAATTAAAAATAGAACTCTCATTTGATCCAGCAATTCCACTCCTGAGTATTTATCCAAAGAAAATGAAAACACTAATTTGAAAAGATTTATGCACCCCTATGTTAACAGCATCATTATTTACAATAGCCAAGATGTGGAAACAACCTCAGTGCCCATCAATAGATGAATGGCAAAGGAAAATGTGTGTGTGCATATATACTCACACATACACACAATGGAATATCACTCAGCCATAAAAAATAATGCAATATTGTCATTTGCAACAACATGCGTGGACCTAGAGGCTATTATGCTAAGTGAAATAAATCATACAGAGAAAGACAAATACCATATGATTTCTGTTATATATGGAATCTTAAACAAAACAAATGGACAGACATAACTAAACAGAAACAGAGTCATAGATACAAAGAACAAGCAGGTGGTTACCAGAGCAGAGGGGATGGGAAGAGGAGAAAAATACTTGCGGGTATTTAAGCCGCACAAACTTCTAGTTGAAAAATGAGTCAGTTATGGGCATTGAGTGTACAGTATGGGCAATCCAGTCAGTAATTCTGTAATATATTTGTGTGGTGACAGTAGTTAGACTTATGGTGATCATTTTGAAATATATGGAAATACTGAATTACTGTGTTGTGTACCAGGAACTAACATAGTGTATGTCAATTATACTTCAAAAACAAACAAAGGAACTCATAGAAAAAGAGATCAGATTTGTGATGGGGCTGAGGGAGCAGGAATTGGATGAGGGCAGTCAAAAGATATAAACTTCAAGGTATAAGATAAATAAATACTAGAGATGTAATGTACACCATGATAAATGTAAATACTCCTGTGTATTGTATATAAAAGTTGTTATGAGATTTCTCATCACAAAGAAAGAATTTTTTTTTCTAGTTCTAAAGTTTTGTAACAGTAGAGATGATGGATGTTTACTAAACTTCTTGTGGTCATCATTTCATGATGCATATAAGTCAAGTCATTGTGCTATATACCCCAGACTTACATAGCACTAGATCTCAATTATATCTCAGTATAACTGGGAAAAAGAGATTTGCGAATGGGTTACCTTAAGATTTTGTAACCTGCTTTCACCACTCAACTACCTATATAAAGTTGTTCAAGTTACTTAACTGTTCTAATTTCTTATCTCTAAAAATAGAATAATGAATATGTGTTATGATTGTGAACCAAGCAACAATACTAGAGTGGGTTGCCATGCCCTCCTCCAGGGGATCTTCCCAACCCAGGGATCGAACCCAGGTCTCCCACAATGCAGGGGGATTCTTTACTGAATCCAGGGAAGCCCTGTGATTGTGAAAGAGTGTAGGAAATAACATGTTAGCATACTTTATAGTACTCTAACAAGGTACACGCAATGCAATCTCTGATTTCTAGGAAATACTAATGACAAGTAATAATTTGTAGGGTTTTGGATGTGGTCAGCTATTGCCATGCCTTTGACTTTATATGTCCCACACCATGATCCTAAAACAGCAGCAGAGCTTTAGTGAACTAAATAAACTAATTCCTATGTTTTCTAGTTTTATTGAAGTATAATTGACAAAATTGTATATACTTAAGGTATACAATATGATGATTTGATACACGTTTATACTGTGAAATGATTACCACAGTCAAGTTAGTTAACACACTCACATAGTGAATATATTGCCTCACATAGTGAATATATATTCCAAAGTGATGATAAATAGGAGTTGGCAAACCTTTTCTGTAAGGGCCAGATAGTGACTATTTTTATACTGTGGGCCACATGGTCTCTGTTGGGACTACTCTACTCTGCCCTTCTAGTCAGAAAGGAGCTACAGACATTATGTTAATGAATATGCATGGCTGTGTTCTGGCAGGGGGAAATGTACAAAACAGGTGGTATGGTTGATCAGATTATAAGGAAACAAAAGGGAAATTTGAGACAGTTCTTGAAGCTTTTCCCTCAAAGTCTTTGGGGACCTAGGAAGTAAGCAGAGATGTGATAGCATTGGCTGTCTGTCTGAGCTAAGTGTGGGATGAGGAGGAGATCTTTTGGGTGAGATGAGCATTGCTTCTCGATTACCGTAAGACTGTGTTTGGGACTGGATCTCTTCCCAGGACAATGCCTCCTCATTCAGTGTTTGCTTGCGCTAAAATTACTCCACTAAAAACTTGCCAGAGTCACATCATATTCCCCAAAAAGCAGTCTTTTAACAGCATGGATCATAGATGATCCATAATTCTTCCACGGCCCCACCCTATAGATCTTAGTGGCTCCAAATATGCATCTTTGATTTGAAGGGGAGACTGAGCAAAGAAGTGTGATATAAACTGTGTGTTTCCAGTTGGCAGGCCCACTGGGCCTCTACCTCTGTCCTTTCCTACTCAAAGCTAAACAGAGACCTGAGGGCCCTCAATGGATTGACCCAGCTGGAGAGTCAGTGTCTTGCATGTGTGTGTGCTCAGTCATGTCCAGCTCTTTGTGACTCCATGGACTGCAGCCCACCACACTCCTCTGTCCATGGGATTCTCCAGGCAAGAATACTGGAGTGGGGTGCCATGCCCTTCAGGGAATCTTCCCAACCCGGGAATCTAACCCATGTCTGCTGCATTTCCTACACTGGCAGGCAGATTCTTAGGAATCAGAGTCATTGTCTTGGGCTTTTATAAATCTCTGTTAAGAGTTGAACTGCCATTGTACCTGGAGAGATTAGAGAGTCGGTAGGGTCTTAGCAGCAGGAACCTCTGGGTTGTAATTTTTCTTTCCAGGGAAGTTGATTGAGATTGAGGTGGAGTCTGAGCAAGTGGAAAGAGCAGGCTCCAGCTCTTCAGGAAAGGAAGCTGGCAAGGGATTTGGCACCAAGCCGGGATGAGGCCAGCCCAGTACTGGAGCGGAAGCCGAGGGATAGGGAGGGGTGGGAGCCGGGGAGCAGCTGCGGCTCTTGGAGGCTCCTGGTACCACCATCAAGCCTATTCTCACTGAAGACAGGTTGTAAGGCACCTGTGTCCCCTGTGGGGCATGAGAGTATCTATTTGGAGCTGGCTGGCACAGAGTCCCAGATTTGCATACATCATGTTGAGTGTGCATTACTGGATGCCACAAGTAACTACGTAGATTTTAAGTCTCATGACTTTGCCAATTCATTCAAAGATTGCTGAGGACTTTGTGTTTGGTAAGAAAAAAAGAAATTCAGCTGTTTGAGTGGCCAGAGGCCTTTTGTTGCAATCTGACTCTTCAGAGGGTTTCCAAGGACCTGTTCCATTATAAAGACTGGGTGCTCTTGGAATTGTGTATCAGTCAGGCTCTATCCAGTGAGTGGCCTCAGTATTTTAACAGGAAAAAATCTGTACTGAGGTATAAAGAATTTTTTTTTAATGTATAACACAGCTAATGAAGACACTAAACAGCAAAAAAAGAAAACACTAGGGAATCAGGGAAAGAGAAACTCCAGGAAACACTAGCTACCTCTGAGGCTAGGGGAACAAAAAGAGATGGAAATCCTTGAAGTTTATTTTTAAAATTTAGTAGCTCAGAGGAGAATCTCCATGGAGTTAAACCCAGATCCCCGAAGATGAGTTCTGTTGTTCCTGAAAGTGATAAAGCTTGTTCTACCAGGGGTGGAAAAACCTCACATGGCATCCCACTGCTGTCATAAGATGCCCTGGCACCACAGTAGGGAAGAAGGGAGGGTTAGTGCAGGCATCCTCCCAGGAAGAAGACAGGAATGGTACGTCCCTTCTGCTTCCTCCAGCCCTGAAGTTCCCTCTAGAGCCTAAGAGGTCTCCAGCCAGCAAAGCAGAAATAAGGCCTCAGAGTCCCAGCCCCCATGTCTCAAAGCAACTCCAGGAAGAGGGGCCATTAGGACCCAGAGACCATAGATGAAAAAACCCACAGCACTCACCTGCTGACCTGGGACAAGCTGTGTGGGTTTGCCGGGCCTGTCTGTCCACTGAGGTGAGGCATGAACTCCGGAGCATCTTCCCTGTTTCATGTCTTCCTCCCTTCCCAGCGCTTGCAGGTGGTCCACAGAGAATCCCATGCTGGGGGCTCAGGGAGCTGTGGATCAAGTGAGTGAATGACAAGATGAAAGGAGGGCTACCGAATTCTATACTCCAGGTGATGGGAGTGAAGACAAAGACAGGATTTTCTAGCTTTATTTTTTTTTCTAGAAAATACAATGCATGTAGCTTTAGCCCATGCATGGTCTAGTAGGAAATGACTGTATGGCAAACTTCAATGTAACCAAAGGCCAGATTTGATTCTGTGACAAGAGCATCAGAGACAGTGATTTCTGCTGGGTAGTTCTTTGTTGTTGTTTAGTCACTAAGTCATGACCCACTCTTTTGTGACCCCATGGACTGTAGCCTGCCAAGCTCCTCTGTCCATGGGATTCTCCAGGCAAGAATACCGGAGCGGCTTGCCATTTCCTTCTCCAGGGGATCTTCCTGACCCTGGGATTGAACCCATATCTCCTGTGTTTCCTTGCATTGGCAGGCGTATTCTTTACCACCAAGCTACCAGGGAAGCCCCGCATAGTTATTTAGAACAACACATGTGCTAGAACGGGTTCTACTTCTTTCAGAAATTTAAGACAGTCAGAGCTTCATTTCCTGTATTACTGTGCAAAGAGAGTAACCATCCTGAGATAACTGAGAGATTATTAGCAGCCCATATTGGCACTGTTTCTATCCCTGCATCTCTGGTGTGTTTGTAGTGATGGAGGCTCAGGCACAGGTGTGTGTATGTGTGTGCATGTGTGTAGGGGGCGGTGGTAGGATGAGCTAATATACCAATGTGTATATATTAGTGTGTGCATGTGTTTAGAGGTGTATGGAATGGTGCTTGTGTCTGTGTGTGTGCTGGCTGCTGGTGAGGTGGAATGAAGGTGTGAGTGAATGTGAGCATGTATGGATGTGTGCGTGTAGGGCTGTGGTTGGTGGGGATAAGTATTGTGTGAGAGCATGTTCATTTGCTAGTGGCAGGAGTGTGGAGGGACAAGTATGTTTGTAGATGAGCACGTGTGTGGGGGTGGTGGCAGGGAGAGAGATGTATATGTGTGTGTAAACTGGTGTGTATGTGCTTGTGTAGGGTGGGTGGTTATGAGGAGGGACGTTTCAGAATACAACTGTGTGTGTAAATGTTTGAAGAAATGTTAGTGTGTTTGAGCACATGTATGTGTTTGTTTGCAAGAGTTTCCATGGGGAGAAGTGTGTGTGTGGTGTGTGTATGAGAATCTGTGTGTGTTGGGGTTGTGGTGAGAAGGGGTAAGTCCTTCTCAATGTGTCTTTGTGCAGGTGAGCACATCTGTGTGTGGTTGGGGTAGTGGTGGATGATGTGCATTTGACATTTGTGTATATGTATGGTGTTTGTATGTGTAGCAGTTTGAGAAGGGTTTATCATATGTATGAGTATAACGGGCTGAGGAAGGGTGAGTGCATGTGTGTTTATATGCATTGTGTATAAATCATATAATATAGGCAAAATGGATGAATCATGTTTGAAGTATTAGAAAATAATATCTTTTATTATTTAAAATAATATATTTTTATTTAAAATTATTTTAAAATAATACAAAAATAATATCTTTTATTATTTTACATTTTAAAATACATTTTAAAATTGTATTTTTAGCCAGCCTGGTTTCATTTTTCCTAAGGACTGTGGATGAAGGGAGTATAGTTTCTAAGTAAAAGGTAGAAATTTAAATAATTCTTTAATTCTTTAATAGCAGTGTCAATACAATGATTGTCACTTGAGTCAAACTGGAATTTTCCAAGGTTGACAAAATCAAGTGGGGTGTGTGTATTAGAGACAGAGAAATAGGTTAGGTAGATTTAGGGCCATATCTCCCCAGCAAGAAAAATACTCTTCTTACACCCTGAGAATAAAGAAAGAAGAATCATAATATTATCCTAGCCCATTTTAAGAGACATTAGTCTGTAAGCAAGGAGATCCAACCAGTCCATTCTGAAGGAGATCAGCCCTGGGATTTCTTTGGAGGGAATGATGCTAAAGCTGAAACTCCAGTACTTTGGCCACCTCATGCAAAGAGTTGACTCATTGGAAAAGACTCTGATGCTGGGAGGGATTGGGGGCAGGAGGAGTAGGGGACGACAGAGGATGAGATGGCTGGATGGCATCACTGACTCGATTGACGCGAGTCTGAGTGAACTCCGGGAGTTGGTGATGTACAGGGAGGCCTGGCGTGCTGCAATTCATGGGGTCGCAAAGAGTCAGACACGACTGAGTGACTGAACTGAACTGAACTGAACTAAATCCACTGGAGGTGGTCAAAGGACCCTAGAGGTTTAGTCCCTCCCTGAGTTTCATCTTTGCTGTTTCAACAGGACTATAGAACATGTGTTAAAAACATCTTAGTCAATAACTGGAAAATCCCCTACTGATGTTACTTTAATATGGCTGAGTATTTATCTCTTATCGTGGCTAATTATGGAGCATTTTTTAAAAACTCTAAATGATTAGGTGCTACTAGTTGGCCATTCTAAGAGCACCACACTTTATCTTCATGCAGTGTTAGTTGCTCAATCGTGTCCAAATCTGTGCAATCCATGGAGTGAGTTGCCATTCCCTTCTCCATGGGATCATCATGACACATTTCATTTTTTTCAATGCTTCCTGTTTTTTTTTTTTTTTTTTTTTTGGAATTGGGAGCTTTTCTTTGATAGTTAACAATAAGCTCGTTGAATTTCTGCAAGGCTCCATTCTGAGTTATTACAAGAGCATTATGTTAATTTCTTTAGGTACAATTAAGTAGGCAGGTGAGCTTTCTTTTGTTTTGCCTTTAAAAAGTTATTTGTTAGACAAATACTTTCATAATGAATTTAACCTAGTATTTAGAGAATTTCAGAAAAACTGATATTTGTATTGTCCTTTTGTGTGTTTTTAAAAAGAGATTAAAAAAGAAAGTCTTTTTGTTCCTTTATGGACATTTTAGGAAACAAGAAGTGAATTTAAGCATAAAAGACTTCTTAATCATTGAGTCTGAGTGAACTCCAGGAGTTGGTGATGGACAGGGAGGCCTGGCGTGCTGCGATTCATGGGGTCGCAAAGAGTCGGACACGACTGAGCGATTGAACTGAACTGAACTGAATCATTTTACTATTCAAAATTCGGAAATGCAAACCAAGAATACTTGTTAGAAGAGACAGCAAGATATGCCATGAGTATCTGAAGCAAGAACTATTTACAGTCAGAACTAAATAAACAACAGTGACTATTAGGAACTTTTAAAATATGATTTAAATGCCTGTCCAAAAGCACTGAGAATTAACAGAATAATTAACAGAATAGTTTAGTTATGTGTAGTAGGACCCTTTACAAATCTAGGCATAAAACACATGCTGTTTTATATAACAATGCCAAATTCTGATTTTACTTTTTTTGATATATTCCTTATGTAATATTTTATTGGAGATATTTATTAGCATACCTGTATAGAATACATTTATGCATACAGTTATATGAGTTTAGTAGTAAATGATTTAAAACTTAGCCAAATTATCTTAAGATAATTAACTTTTAAATAACTTAAAATAATTAACATATCAGTATGTTAAATAAAACTCTATTTACAACCTCATGGATGCAGCAATTTACAATAAACCCCGAACTGCATCCTTTATGTTCTGTTCAGTTCAGTCGCTCAGTTGTGTGTGACTCTTTGCGACCCCATGACCCGCAGCACGCCAGGCCTCCCTGTCCATCGCCAACTCCCAGAGTTCACTCAGACTCATGTCCATTGAGTCAGTGATGCCATCCAACCATCTCATCCTTTGTCATCCCCTTCTCCTCCTTCCCTCAATCTTTTCCAGCATCAGGGTCTTTTCCAATGAGTCAACTCTTCGCATGAGATGGCCAAAGTACTGGAGCTTCAGCTTTAGCATCATTCCTTCCAAAGAAATCCCAGGGTTGATCTCCTTCAGAATGGACTGGTTGGATCTCCTTGCAGTCCAAGGGACTCTCAAGAGTCTTCTCCAACACCACAGTTCAAAGGCATCAATTCTTCAGTGCTCAGCTTTCTTTACAGTCCCACTTTCACATCCATACGTGACTACTGGAAAAACCATAGCCTTGACTAGACGGAACTTTGTTGGCAAAGTAATATCTCTGCTTTTGAATATGCTATGTAGGTTGGTCATGACTTTCCTTCCAAGGAGTAAGCGTCTTTTAATTTCATGGCTGCAGTTACCATCTGCAGTGATTTTGGAGCCCCCCAAAATAAAGTCAGCCACTGTTTCCACTGTTTCCCCATCTATTTGCCATGAAGTGATGGGACCAGATGCCATGATCTTCGTTTTCTGAATGTTGAGCTTTAAGCCAACTTTTTCACTCTCCTCTTTCACTTTCATCAAGAGGCTCTTTAGTTCTTCTTCTTCTTTTTTTAAAATATAAATTTATTTATTTTAATTGGAGGTTAATTACTTTACAATGTTGTATTGGTTTTGCCATACATCAACATGGATCTGCCACAGGTATACACGTGTTCCCCATCCTGAACCCTCCTCCCTCCTCCCTCCTCATACCATCCCTCTGGGTCATCCCAGTGCACTAGCCCCTTCACTTTCTGCCATAAGGGTGGTGTCATCTGCATATCTGAGGTTATTGATATTTCTCCTGGCAATCTTGATTCCAGCTTGTGCTTCCTCCAGCTCAGCGTTTCGCATGATGTACTCTGCATTTAAGTTAAATAAGCAGGGTGACAATATACAGCCTTGACGCATTCCTATTTGTACATACTTATATTTCTCTGAAATTACTGTACCTTATATAATTAAAATTTAATGTCATTTATTATCCTTAATCAAAGTACCAACTTTTCTCTAGGCATAAGGGAAAATAAGAGGGCAGAAGCAAGAAGAAATTAGGTATTGTTTTCATAACTTCTTAGAAAGATGGCAATGATGACCCTGTATGTGAGACAGCAAAAGAGACACAGATGTGTAGAGTGGACTTCTGGACTCAGAGGGAGAGGGAGAGGGTGGGATGATTTGGGAGAATGGCATTGAAACATGTATACTATCATGTAAGAAACGAATCGCCAGTCTATGTCCGACGCAGGATACAGCATGCTTGGGGCTGGTGCACGGGGATGACCCAGAGAGATGTTATGGGGAGGGAAGTGGGAGGGGGGTTCATGTTTGGGAACTCATGTACACCTGTGGTGGATTCATGTCAATGTATGGCAAAACCAATACAGTATTGTAAAGTAAAATAAAGTAAAAATAAAAATTTAAAGAAAAATAAAAAAAAAAAATGAGGTACCACTTCACACCAGTCAGAATGGCTACGATCCAAAAATCTGCAAGCAATAAATGCTGGAGAGGGTGTGGAGAAAAGGGAACCCTCCTATACTGTTGGTGGGAATGCAAACTAGTACAGCCACTATGGAGAACAGTGTGGAGATTCCTTAAAAAATTGCAAATACAACTACGTTATGACCCAGCAATCCCACTTCTGGGCATACACACCGAGGAAACTAGAATTGAAAGAGACACATGTACCCCAATGTTCATCGCAGCACTGTTTATAATAGCCAGGACATGGAAACAACCTAGATGTCCATCAGCAGATGAATGGATAAGAAAGCTGTGGTACATATACACAATGGAGTATTACTCAGCCGTTAAAAAGAATTCATTTGAATCAGTTCTGATGAGATGGATGAAACTGGAGCCAATTATACAGAGTGAAGTAAGCCAGAAAGAAAAACACCAATACAGTATACTAACACATATATATGGAATTTAGGAAGATGGCAATGACGACCCTGTATGCAAGACAGGAAAAAAGACACAGATGTGTATAACGGACTTTTGGACTCAGAGGGAGAGGGAGAGGGTGGGATGATTTGGGAGAATGGGAATTCTAACATGTATACTGTCATGTAAGAATTGAATCGCCAGTCCATGTCTGACGTAGGGTGCAGCTTGCTTGGGGCAGGTGCATGGGGATGACCCAGAGAGATGTTGTGGGGAGGGAGGTGGGAGGGGGGTTCATGTTTGGGAAAGCATGTAAGAATTAAAGATTTTAAAATTTAAAAAAAAAAATTAAAAAAAAAAACAAAAAAAAAAAAAAAAAGAAAAGCTTTTTACTGGAGAGTATATATGTGTGTGAAGTGACTTCAGTCATGTCCGACTCTTTGCAACCCTATGGACTATAGCCTGCCAGGCTCCTCTGTCCATGGAATTCTCCAGAAAGAATACTGGAGTGAGTTGTGATTTCCTCCTCCATGGGATCTCACCAACCCGGGGATCGAACCTGAGCCTCTTATGTCTCCTACTTTGGCAGGTAGGTTCTTTACCACTAGCACCACTTGGGAAGCCCTGCTGGAGTGTGGTTGATTTCCTATGCTGTGTTCCTTTCTGCTGTGCAGCAAAGTGAATCAGTTGTACATAAACATATAGCCATTCTTTTTTTAGACTCTTTTCCCATATAGATCATTACAGAGTATTGGGTAGAGTTCCCTGTGCTGTACAGTAGGTCCTTATGTCAATCTCAATCTCCCAAGTACTTATTTTTAAATGGTAGAAATTAATATTTTTTAAAATTATCTTCTGAATGTTCTCTTGACATTTTAGGGAATAATAACCAGTTAATATATGTATTTAGTAAACTGTATTTTGTATTTTCTTTTTTAAAGTGTGTAGGCATTCAAAGGGGCTTCTTGGGTGGCACTAGTGGTAAAGAACCTGCCTGTCAAAGCAGGAGACATAAGAGAGTCAGGTTCGATCCCTGGGTCGGGAGGATCCCCTGGAGGAGGGCATGGCAACCCACTTGAGTATTCTTATCTGGAGAATACCATGGACAGAGGAAACTGGTGGGCTACAGTCTATAGGGTCACAAAGATTTGGACAGTACTAAAGTGACTTTGCACAAACTGTTCTTGAACAAACCAAATCATTGGGCTAACCTTATTTTCATATAGAAAACTAATTTTAAAGTCTAAAAATCAGACCAAATTCTTTTATCTTGAAATACAAACTTTCCCTTATAATTTTGTCATTACATTAATAAAAGCTATTATGGAAATATACTTTTCTGTCCACAAAAAGAAGCACAATTTAAGAACCCTTTCTTTTAAACATTTTGACAGTTCATGTGGACTAGATATTCCTAGTGTATATGCATAGTAACTCATTGATTTTTATCATTAGTGACTTTTAAAAGTTTCCTGGGAGAGGGAAAAAGATAGAGAATGAACCAGAAGAAATGAGAGTTATCTTTAAATGACTTTGGATGATATCTCTAGACAAGTGCATAGTGATCACTGTAAAAGCTCATTATGTTCTTTCTGTAAGGAAAGGGGGAAAAAAATTACTGTGGGAAAGGTTTTGAAATGGACACCAGAGAGTGACATACAGCTGGTTTTGACATGATACAGATATGACTTTATAAAACTGTATGATAAAATGCCAGCACTAACTCATCTCTTAAGTATGGAATTGAAGGCAATGATAATTCCAAGGTTAAAAAGACAATTTCTTTGTTAGACAGGTTAAACAAAGAATCTCCTCATGGGGCTTTTTAAATTTTTTGTTTTAAGATTGCTCTTAAATGAGTATTCTTGTTTATATCAAAATTTCCTGATAGTGACCACTGCAGTTCCTAATTTTCTGTGGTAAAATCATGCCAGTTAGAGAGCTAAGTGGACAGGTTAGTGTTATGGTGAGAAAATGTGAAGGAAACCAATATTTAGCCTGGAAGAGGTGCCCCATTATACTGAGAATACATCATGAAAACTGAAACAGTCCCTGAGCACTTGGGTGACTTTTTTTATCCTCAGAACTTGGCCACAAGCCAGTTGTCACCGATCAAGGGCTGGACAAAACCTTTTAATTCCGGGCAGATGAAAGTAAACAAAGCACTTCTTGGCAGCATAAAGATAAGACTGAGGAAGAAGTCTTTATAACATTTTGAAAAGGTGATTCAGGGTGAAATTTGTTCAATGGACATTGGTCTGAGGAGGGTTTCTGAAGTCCTCAGCCCCCATAGCCGGCCCAAGGGTAGACTTCTGGACCTTTGTCCATTCTCTCTAATATATAATTTTCATCTTTTAGACAAACAGCATTTAAGAAACCAGACAAGCAGAAAGACTATAGGAGCAGGTGTTAGAAAGCTAGAAAAACAATCTCAACAAGGAACAATAGGAATCTGACCATACAATTAAAAAAAAAAAAAAAAACTCCCAAGGGACCTTCCTCTTAGGCCAGCAAAATTAATCCTATGTTGAAGGGTTTCAGGGAAATATCAGAACACAGTTCAAGTTGAACTTACGTCCCAGCCAAGCTCAGTTGACACCTTGAATAAGTAGAAACACAAGAGATACGAAATGTTCATCCAAGTATAGAGTGGAACATTCCATTCCAAGGCAGTGATTTCTTCAGCTGAATCTTGATGGTGAATCTCCTTCTTGGTCCATAGTCTCCAGGAATACACCAGTAATCGATAAAGTTGGGTTAACTTTCTGCAGAAAAGGGGAAGGCACAGCATGGGGAACCATGGACCATTTTAATAAGAGGTTATAAGAAAAACTCATTGTAGAACTTAGCCTTTGGATGGGTGATTTATGGGAGAGTCCAAACACAGTGTGTTCTGTATGTGGTGCTTTGAGAAATAGGGGATACTTCTATATGTAGGTATCACAATACATCTTACCAGTAAAGAAGCAGCAGGCACTCACACAGAGAATTTCATGCTGGGGGCTCAGGGAGCTGTGGATTGAGTGAGTGACAAAAGGAGGGCTCTTGAGTTCTCTGTTCCTGGTGATGGGAATGAAGACAACAGGATTTTCTAGCTATCTTTTTTTTTTTCCCAGAAAATACCATACATGCTGCTTTAGCCTAAACATGATCCTGTAGTTTTAGCTACACATGAACTTCAGTGTAGCCAGAGGACACATTTGATTCTGTGACAGGATAATCAGAGGCAGCGATATTTGCTGGGGGGTTCTTGTAACACACATGCTAGAACTCTACTTCTTTCAGAAATTCAGGGTAATGAGAGGGAGAAGTCCATTTCATATGCTAGTGCTCAGGTGGAGGAACCATCCTGAGATAACTGAGGTTATTTGCAGCCCATGCTGCTGCTGCTGCTGCTGCTAAGTCGCTTCAGTCGTGTCCAACTCTGTGCGACCCCATAGATGGCAGCCCGCCAGGCTCCCCCATCCCTGGGATTCTTCAGGCAAGAACACTGGAGAGGGTTGCCATTTCCTTCTCCAATGCATGAAAGTGAAAAGTGAAAGGGAAGTCACTCAGTCATGTCCGACTCTTCGCGACCCCATGGACTGCAGCTTACCAGGCTCCTCCGCCCATGGGATTTTCCAGGCAAGAGTACTGGAGTAGGTTGCCATTGCCTTCTCCCATTTGCAGCCCATATTTGCAGGCAATACATTGAAAGAGAGAAAACCTGCTTTTAGAGGACAGAACTAAGTTGGAGCCAGATGGAAACACAAGAGTTGGAGAATGTAAGCCTATTGATGATAGAATGAGAGTTTTGTAGAGCTTTTAATTATCTCTTTTATAGAGATGAGACCATTCTCAATTGCTGTGTAAATAAGCAAAGGACACAGAAGTAGGGTAATGAATGAATCATAGAAGCCAGAGCTAAGAGAAGAGGAAGACTTAAGATAGCACTGGCTAAGGTTCTCACCTTTTCTCTTTGAGAAACAATTAAAAATGATGCAAGGTTTACAGTGTGTATTATTTGTTATTAGAATGGATGTTATTTGGTTATAAAAATTGTTTTATAAATCAGACATTGTTAATTGCCCAGCCTATTGTTCTTTACCTCATCCTTTGCCTTTCAAGTCATCTAGCTTACCCTTTGAAAAGTCATTCTGTGAGTTGAGATAAATTACTTTCCAGTGGAATACATTCAGATTCATATTTTCTCCTACTGTGTTGTAATTACAGCTCCTCTTACTATATGCTGACTTCCTCAACTCTAGTTGGCTCTGCATCAAGATTTTCCTTATCACTCATCACTGATGATCACTCCTGGCTGTATTACCTAACTGACCCTTTTCAGACAGGAGCCCTTCTTGGTTGTCTCCTCTGAGCCGTGACAAGAGGTAAGGAGTACATGCCTGTCCTGTGGATCCCTGCCCCAACAGCGGTCGGAGGGGTAGTGTCAGAACATTTCTTAAATCATCCCTCTTATTTCAAAATGAGCTCAAGGAAGAGTAGCTGCATGCCCGTGCTGTCACCAATGCCAGTTGCAGTTAAGTTCTGATGGCCTGGATGATTACACCAAGTAATAATTGCCCCCTATAGAACAATATCTAAGTCATATCTATTCACTATTGATCTGCCAAATATCATACTGCATTGCATCAGTGACCTGTGTGGCTACATGCAAAACTGGGAAAGAAGTAGCAGCCTCTTAAATATTAGGAACTTCTGATTCACCTTGTGTCCCCTTGTTCTGCTAAAGCTTGGGAGTATTTATTCAGAACCACATGGAAAGAGTCTCTGAAATTGTTAAGAGTACAAATGATGTCAGAAATGGAAAATGCAGTTTCCAAGGGAAGCAGCAATATGCAGGCCAGTGTAATAATCACAATTTTGGTCTGTCATATGAAGTGTCATTCCTGAAATGAAAAACAAAAAGGTTATGTACCGTCAGTTGGTTGGCTGAACTGTTAAGATTGCCTGAAAAGGTTAGGAATTACTGGTTTAGATCACGTTTGTTGCGGGCGGGGGGGGGGGCGGATTGAAAACTACAGAAGGGTAGACAGAGTACAAATGTTTTTTATTTGGTGACATGGTGTTGCAAAAAGAAACTGTTGGACAGAAGTAGGAGGAGAAAAGTGTCAAAGGAGCACAATTTTCTCTGCAGATTTGCCTGTTTCTTAACTTATATGCAGAGTACATCATGAGAAACGCTGGGCTGGAAGAAACATAAGCTGGAATCAAGATTGCTGGGAGAAATATCAATAACCTCAGATATGCAGATGACACCACCCTTATGGCAGAAAGTGAAGAGGAGCTAAAAAGCTTCTTGATGAGAGTGAAAGAGGAGAGCGAAAAAGTTGGCTTAAAGCTCAACATTCAGAAAACGAAGATCATGGCATACAGTCCCATCACTTCATGGCAAATAGATGGGGAAACAGTGTCAGACTTCCAAAATCACTGCAGATGGTGACTGCAGCCATGAAATTAAAAGACGCTTACTCCTTGGAAGAAAAGTTATGACCAACCTAGATAGCATATTCAAAAGCAGAGACATTACTTTGCCGACTAAGGTCCATCTAGTCAAGGCTATGGTTTTTCCTGTGGTTATGTATGGATGTGAGAGTTGGACTGTGAAGAAGGCTGAGCGCCGAAGAATTGATGCCTTTGAACTGTGGTGTTGGAGAAGACTCTTGAGAATCCCTTGGACTGCAAGGAGATCCAACCAGTCCATTCTGAAGGAGATCAACCCTGGGATTTCTTTGGAAGGAATGATGCTAAAGCTGAAACTCCAGTACTTTGGCCACCTCACGAGAAGAGTTGACTCATTGGAAAAGACTCTGATGCTGGGAGGGATTGGGGGCAGGAGGAGAAGGGGATGACCGAGGATGAGATGGCTGGATGGTATCACTGACTCGATGGACGTGAGTCTGAGTGAACTCCGGGAGATGGTGATGGACAGGGAGGCCTGGCGTGCTGCGATTCATGGGGTCGCAAAGAGTCGGACACGACTGAGTGACTGAACTGAACTGAACTGACAATGGTAGCTGATAGGTAGCAGTGGGAACTAAGGCAGAGCGGATTTCCACAGGCTGTTAGGTATGCAGAGAGCTCCTTTAAAAAGAGTCATGACAAAACGTTTGAAGTCTTGAGGTCAAGCCCACCAAGGATTATAAGATGATGTGAACCCATATAAAAAATACAGTGCATATCATTCAGAGAGCAAGGGACCAATTTAGATTTCTTTTCTTTATGAAGGGACACATGTAAAATTATGTAGATTTTGTCAGTTTTAGCTGCACTGTATACGCCAGGCAGGACGAGGTTAAGTCTCACTTGTTTTATGGAGAGATGGCATACCTTGTCCTTCAAATTATGTGCTTAGGCTTATGCTAGTGAATGTCAAGTTCTCCATCCAAGAAGAAGTTGTGGAGCTGTAATTGTATTTTACATTCTGTAGTTGATGAGACACCTGTGAAGTTGAGTCAGTTGCTCAACACCTTCACAATTCTTAGTTCATATTTTCCTAAGTGGATGAAGTGTTTGAGCACCATATATAACCAGTACCTTGACTTTATAGACTGAGTGCATTTGACTTGAAAGTGAATATATTTCCTACCAGGCAACTAGGAAATATATCTAGATATTGGATCACACCACCATAAACAGGGATCTGCTGATTTCATTTTGTTGCCCACAGGGGTCCATTAGTTGTGGCTGCCTACAGGGCTAATTGAGAAAAATTATTAGGGCTCTGATTGATTTATGGTATCTGTCACATGTTGGTGAGGGGAGACAGCCCATGGAAAACATGTATCTTCCATTTCTGTCTTAAGGAAATCATTTAAGTTAGACAATTTGATAAAGTCCAGCTGCTGAAGTATTATATCAACTTGGTAAGTCTTCTTCCAGATACATTGCTGCCTTGTTCTCTGGATATTATGGGACATGAAGATAACATCAATATTTTAAACAACTGTTCATTGAAAAATCCTACCTAGTGCCATCATGGCCCAATAATTTTTAAACTTATTGCAAAGGAGATAAAAGTTAATGACTAAAATATCTGAAAGGAACCAAGAAATGTGTTGCTCTAGGAAAAAAGTACTTGCATGAAAGAACTCAAACCATAAAATACCTCATGGGGATTTGATATTTTCAAAGCTTAGTGTTCATGGAGACCCATAGTTCACTGAAAAAACTTTTAAATCCCAGTATGTTATTGAACAGGGCTTCCCAGATGGCACAATGGTAAAAAATCTGCTTGCCAATGCAGGAGGCACAAGAGGTGTGGGTTCGATCCCTGGGTTGGGAAGATCTCCTGGAGTAAGAAATGGCAATCTGCCCCAGTACTTTTGCCTGGGAAATTCCATGGACAAATAAACATGGCGAGGTGCAGCTCATGGGATCACAAAAAGTCAGACACAAATGAGCTATTGCACACACACACAATGATTGAACTGTCTAATATTCTGATTTGTATAACGATCTAATACTTTTATGAAACTGTGAAGGGGCATCTAGAAAAGGCAGTGTCAGAGGTTTCTCCTCCTTGGCTTGCAATGATGCAGCTTCTTTGCTGAATTGGAATGCAGGTCCTGATGAAACTAAGCTGCTATCTAGCCTTGTCTTTCCTTGAGAAAGAAGAATCCTTGTCTTGTCGAAGGAAAGACATTGATCCTGTTAATGTTTGTCTTGCCAACGTGCCCTTTGAATATCAGAAAACCATCCAGCAGAGGAAATAAGACAAAGTTAAAAGCCCTTTTCTAAAAGCTTAGTGAGAACAAAATTTTCCCAGTAAACCCCTTTGTTTCTCCCTGCAGTTATTCAACACAAAGTACTCTGTTCTTGAAGTATTGGTAAATGTGTATAAAGTTCTCCAGAAATCTTTATGCCAGAAGGAAGTAGGCTCCACGGCAATGTTTTCTTGAACTCAGGGTCACTTTCCTGGTGAAGGGGATTAGATGATGACTTATGGCCAGCAGGTACTAATTCTAATTCACCAGAAGAAAGTGTTCTAGTAGTCTGTATAATTCAGAACAATAAGGGATTCAGGAGAAAAAGTCGTTTTAAAAAAGTAGGCGTCATTGGGGCTGTGCTTAAGGAAGGAGCTAACTTGAATTTACTTAATAGCATTTGGGAATATAAAACTCCCATGGCCTGGATGGAACAGCTCAGTGCTTTATGCGTGCCCTTGTGGACATTTTGTCAGAGGCTGGGGTGGAGGTATTACATAGTGATCTATTTGTCACATTAAGAGTTGTTGGGAGACCGATGATGCAGTTCCTCAGTGCTGAGCCACCATACTTCTGAAGTAGTTTCTGTAGGGCACTCCTGGAGTTCCCTAGAGGGATTTTTGCTTGGGTTGCCCAAGAGGAAATGTGATCGATAGTGTTTTATTACATACTTTCCTTTCTCTGCCCAATCTCCTCATTCTACTACCAAGGTTTCCTGGGATCACCTCCTACACCACCACTCATACTTCCATGCCTGTTGCAGAGTCTGCTTTCCAGTTCACTTCAGTTCAGTTGCTCAGTCATGCCCGACTCTTTGCTACCCCACGGACTGCAGCACGCCAGGCTTCCTGGTCCATCACCAGGGAATGCTTCTGCTTTTAGAGAAACTAAAATGCATCTGCTTTTAGAGGAACCCAAGCAAAAGACACATGTCAATTAAAAAACAAAACACATTGCAGGAGACTTAGAGGGAGATCAGGGAACACAGTTTAGAATGAAAGACCTGGGGCTCTTATTTTCCTGTAAACTTAGTATGAGTCCTTGTGATGTGGGAGAGGAAATTATTCCCATCTCAGATTCCAAAAATGGAAAACTAGTGTCCAGATCAAGTAAGGTTTTACACTTATTATCATTGAAGCTGTAGGTGTGAGTCAGACCAGGCCCCTTGCTGTAAGAAAAACATCACTGAGTGAGATGAAAAGATATGGACACCATGTTACCCAAAAAAAGTGTTAAGGGAATTTGAGACATTCATTCTGTAAAAGAAAAGAAAATGTAAGACATCAGAACTGTCCTCTAATCGTAAAAGACAAAGTGGGTTGATTTTGAATTGTTCAGCCAAAGAAGGACTGATCAGGGGCTCCAGAGAAGGAATTTAACACTCACAGTATAGTTGAAATGAGATGAGCATGACTTGGAATCTTAAACAGATAATTTACTATGTAAACTTTTCTGGGCTTGGGCTTTTCTTTTCGAAAAAGGAATAATAGTGCTACCTCCTGGGGCAAAACATATAGAATACAGAATTTTATCCCCCTTCCCGAACTGTATAATGAATGAAGACTATAAATAATGGCCTTGGTCACCTTGTGAAGGAAAAACTGTAATGCTCTGTGTTTAAATAGAGCTTCAGTCTGTAGAATGTATTGCATAGCAGATTCTTTTGATCAAGAGAATCCA
Source organism: Capra hircus (assembly GCF_001704415.2). Classification (NCBI taxonomy): domain Eukaryota; kingdom Metazoa; phylum Chordata; class Mammalia; order Artiodactyla; family Bovidae; genus Capra; species Capra hircus. The sequence continues at coordinate 47,051,514 of NW_017189516.1, forward strand.
TTTCTGGCTCAAGATTTCTGTACTTTAAGAAGGTAGGTATACTGCAAATGGGGTTCCCAGGTGGCGCTAGTGATAAAAAACCTGCCTGCCAGTTCAGGAGACATAAGAGGTATGGGTTCAGTCCCTAGATCAGGAAGATCCCCAGGAGGAGAGCATAGCAACCCACTCCAGTATTCTTGCCTGGAGGATCCCCATGGACAGAGGAGCCTGGTGGGCTATGCTCCATGGGGTCTCAAAGAGTCAGACACGACTGAAGTGACTTAGCACACACACATGCACGCATACTGAAAGCATCCATATTCACCTTTGGAAATGGGGTGATTTCATGCCATCTCTGTTGCCTGTGTGGCCAGGGGGATATTGCTTCATTCTCAGAGTTAAGGCTTTTTGTGCAATCTTCCCTGCTTGCCAGACATTTAAGCTTAGACTGTAGAGAAGAGAACAAGGGAAACCGTTGTTAGTCACTCCTCACCAGTTTCCCCATCTCAGGGAATAGCAACTCCACTCACTATTCCCTCCATTCAGAAGGCTCTATAAGACAGCTCCTTGGCTGAAGTGTTAATAGAAGCCATGGTGAGCACAAAGGTCCTGAGGCAGCAGGGTACCCAGCTGGTTACAAGAGGAAGCCAGTGTGACTGGACGGAAGTAATCTACAGGGAGACAAGTGAGAGATGGAGCAAGGAGGCAGCTGGAGGCCAGAACAAGTGCCACATCCACAGAGAGCCCTTTCCAACCCTTATCTAGAATGGTGACCCCAGCTTCTGCCACTTGCTAACTCTCATATCCGTTTTTCTTTACTTCCTGGTACTTAACACTCTCTGGCATGTTCTATGTTTATTATCTGCTTAGATGTTTCTTCACATCTGAATATCAGTTCCATGAGACTAGATACTTTTATTCTTTTCTCATTTATATCTTCCCTAAACCCAGAACAGTGGCAAGCCAAGATAAGCAATTAACAAATATTTGTAAAGCATGAAATGTATGTTGGCCCCCAAGTTCTGTCAGGTTCTGGAGATTGGCAAGCTTTTGCTGTATGACAAACCCATCCCAAATCTTAGTGCCATAGTGACCACTGTCTGCCAGGTTATTCGTCTGATCTGGGCCAGGTTGAGCATATTTCTTGAGCTTTCAACATAGGTGTGTCTGCTGTGTCTGACTGGAATTGGGGCCATGTGAGAAGATAACTTGGTTCATTGCTGGTCTTCATCCTGCAGGCTTCAGCTTGTCTTAGGTTTCTCTCCTATTGGTCAAGATTCTGAGAACCCACCCACGTTTTAGTGATGGACCACTGGACTCCAGTCTGGGGTGGGTAGAATTTTACAAAAACACTTTGATTGCAAGAGTGTAGTGATGAGGAGGGGAGACGTTGTGGCCATTTTTGCAATCTACCACCGCACTTTGTTCTTTCTCGTCTAGTTGGTTGGTCTCTCTTTTATTGAGCCACATGACTATTTCTACACAGCAAACTATCTTCTCCATCTGAATATTATCTAGTACAAACTTTTTATACTATTCTATGGAAGGTCATCTCTCTCTCTCTAAAACTGCTCGACATCACCGATGGCTCTGATCTATTTTTTTAACCTGGTCTTTTTTGTTAATTAATTTTGAGACATGCAAGATATTTTAAATCCAGATAGCTGTCTCTTCAAAGTGATGCTGGCGTGTGTTTTTTGTCATTGCCATGAGTGGAATGAACTAAGGCTATTCCTGTCTACTGCAGAAACATTTTATCATTGTGGCATTTTCCAAGCCAACATCTGGTGTTCATGCTGTACAGCTTAGTCACTCTGGTTTTCTTTTCAATCCGTTTTTCCCTTGCCATTTGGAGAACCTTCTTCATTTCACTGTTGGCCTGCTCTTGTTTTCTGTGGCACACATTTATATGAACATTTTTCTCACATACCAATATACTAAAACTCACACACTAGAATATACTAAAATACAGACAGAAGCAAACCTTTTAGGTAGCGTACATCATTTGTGTTCCTCACCATTTCATACAAACTGACACCAACTGAATTTATTGGTTTGAGGGTTCTCTCTGCCTTCCAGGGTCTTGTATGGCCACTTGTACCAGGCCATAAAAAGTGTCATGGGATTACTCACTTCCCACCCCTAACCCTCAACCAATGACTGAAGGGAATTAATGGATAAATCCTCTACCTCCTTCACTCCTGGGTGAGGGCTGATAATTCTGAATTGCCCATCACTGATTTTTCCAGAGGGCTCGAGCTCCAGTGTCTTACATGGTAGATCTAGTCATTCATGTACTCTTTACTGGCTGTCTTCCTTCCCCAGTCATTTCTATTTCTCTCCCAAAGAAACTACCTGTCCTCAAATTCTTACTCAGGTTCTGCTTCTAGGGAGCCCAAACTAAAACATATGCATGTATCTTTCTATTTTTATAATAATGTTTCCTTAGTCCTAAATATTCCTTTACTTACTATTATATCACATTTTCTCTCTGATACTTTTGGGAACCCAAATCTCCAAAAGACCAGATTCTTCTAATTTTTAAATTTTTTAAAATTTTACTTTATTTTACTTTACAATACTGTATTGGTTTTGCCATACATCAACATGAATCCACCACAGGTGTACATGAGTTCCCAATCCTGAACCCCCCTCCCACCTCCCTCCCTATACCATCCCTCTGGGTCATCCCAGTGCACCAGCCCCAAGCATCCTGAATCCTGCATCAAACCTAGACTGGGAATTCATTTCTTACATGATATTATACATGTTTCAGAGCCATTCTCCCAAATCATCCCACCCTCTCCCTCTCCCACAGAGTCCAAAATTCTGTTCTATACATCTGTGTCTCTTTTGCTGTCTCACATACAGGGTTATCATATTTCTCTGACACTTCCTAATCTTTCCTCCAAGCATGTGAGTGGGGTGGAAGCCATGGAGGGTAGGCGTGTTTCCTTGAACTTGTCTGTGGGGATGAGAATAGGTGAACGTGTATGTGTGTGTGTATGTTTGCATGTGTCGTGTGCTAATGATAAGGTGAGGGGGAAATGCTGGGAAGTCCTATTTTAAAAGAATTTCAAATTTTAAATTTATATTATACACTGTATCCACTGTGGCTGTGAGCAATTTAAGAATGGAAGGATGTTATGACTATTTTAATGCTTTTAACTTGTAGCTGTGGACTATAGTGAAAAGGAAAGTACACAAACAGGAGATCTTGTTTGGATTCTTTTTTTAAAAAGTAAGAACTACTTTTCTTAATTTATTTATTTTTGACTGTGTCACACGGCATGCAATATCTCAATTCCTCAATAAGGAATCAAACCCATGCAGAATCCTAAACACTGGACTGCCAGGGAAATCCTTTGTTTGTAGTATTAAATTATAAGTTGAACTATCTCTAGCAGTAGGGTTGAGGTTGTCTCTGGAATGTCTCTAAGTATTGTCAGTGCAGCTAAGACAGGGAAAATCGCTTTGTTCTCTGTGCTATCCTGTAGGCAAGTAGGATTATGGCCTCAAGACTGCTCACACAGTTGTTTTTGGAGTATGTGTATATGTGGAGGGGGGAAGTGTAGGGTGGGGAGGGAGAGGGTATGTGTGCGTCACAAAGCAAAGTCATCTTGCTGTCGTGTTCAAATGCTTGTTTCATTCCCTACAACTCCCCTCAGTCCCTAAATCCAGTGATGATTTACTTCTTGTGTTGCTGTTTTCCCCTGGTGTTTAGGGACCAATGAGTTGCTCTCATTTTCTTAGAGGCAGCTACGGAGGACTGGAAGATATATGGAATAGAGAAATATTAGCAGAATATGATCATATAGATCATTGCATACACTAAAATATCATCATCCCAAAAAGGACTGGGGTTGCAAAGAGTTGGACATGACTGAAGCGACCTAGCATGCACGCATGCAAACTGTGATTGATAGTAATCATATAAATTACCTTTTTGACAGTTGTATTAAGAGCTTCAAGTAAATATCAATATCAGAATTGTTGTCAATGCACCGTATTTTTTAAATGGTTACAATTTAAGAATAAGACCCAAGATAGTGGAAGAGAAAGCCTAGAATAAATTACTGGCCAATGATTCACATCATGGTCCTGAGAAGTACCCAAGTTGTTCACTCAGCCCTTAGATGAGATTCGTCTCTATACATCATTCTTTTTATTTACGTCTTTTTTAGTTAAATTTTTTTTTTATTTTGACTGCACTGGGTTTTTGTTGTGGCACACAAGCTTCTCTAGTTGTGGCACGAGGGCTTAGTTGCCTCAAGGCACGTGGGATTTTAATTTCCTGATCAATAATTGAACCCGAGTTCCCTGTATTGGAAGATGGATTCTTAACCAATGGACCACCAGGGAAGTCCTGTACATCATTCTTTTTAATGGATAGTCATGCCAAATCTGGTTAGTTGGTGAAACTAAGAGGGGAAACTAGGATAAGGCGATTGGAATGGAGGGAGATTGTAGAGCATTGGGGAAATCCTGGGAGAAGCAAATTCTGCTAGAGCCTTACCAGCGGGCCTCAAGGTCAAGCAGCCAGCCAGCTGGTCTAGAGAGACTTATAGTGTTGTGGATCAACAGCTAAAATTTCAAAATAATAGCATGGCATTTGTGTGCCAGCAGCTGCTGAAACTTTATAGATTCCATCTAATCTCTGTAGCTTTAACTAGAAGGTGACTGGCGAGGAAGTGGCAGAAATGGTTCCAGCAGGAATTGTGAGATTTGCACTTGTTCTTGCCAGTGGGTTATGCTGCTCATATATCTATTGTGACCTCAATTCAAAACACAAGATATATCCAGTGTCAATATTGGATGTTTGGTTAAGATCACTAATGTTAGAAAAATTATCAGAAAATGGGAAACTCAGTACCATCATCACTTTAAATAGGTGAGTAACCACCTTGTTAAATTCATGAGAAAGTATTTTCTCTGTCTTCAAGAGACTTATCTCTTTACAGAGACACATCTGCAGCAATGACAGCTCTATTGTTTCTGTAATCAGCTGCATTCATTTCTTACTTACAAGCAGGCCCCTGTATTTTAGTAACCCAAGAGCACTTCCTATCTCATTGGGAAGAAATAACTTGGAAATTAAGCCTGGTGTCATATGTCAGTGGAGCTCCTCTGTGAGGCTTCTTGGGGCTTTAGTAATAGTACATGGACTTGTAGAAGGAGAGAGAAAGCACTGGCCTTGTGGGCCTGGGCCTGAGGATCTAAGGGTTCATTCCTAAAAGGCAAGTTAACATCATCCCTCTCCACGGTGCCTAAATAGGGCTCAGCATTGCAGGGGTTAGACGCTTAAAACATGACAGGGGCCTTCAGCAGAACTGGATCCCATACTTGGTTGTTCACCTTATCAGCTGTCACCTTAAGTCCTTTAAACCTTGTTTCCTCTTCTATAAAAAGGAATTTGGCTTCCCTGGTGACTCTGTGGTAAAGAATCCACCTGCCAGTGAGAAGACATGGGTTCAATCCCTGGGTTGGGAAGATCCTCTGGAGAAGGGAATGGCAACCCCCTCCAATATTCTTACTTGGAGAATCCCATGGACAGTGGAGCCTGGTGGGCTGAAGTCCATGGGGTCACTAAGAGCTGGACATGATTTAGCGACTAGACAACAATAACGATAAAGGGATTAGCAAGAGTACTTTCCTCATAGACTGAGGATGAAATGAGATAGTCCAGTACCTAGGTATGAATAAATGTCAGTTGAACATCTTTCTTATCCTTGCTGATGCTGATATCCCAGTATGTTGGATGGGGCATAGGAGTGGGGTACACGGGCACTGTTTGGTACTTAGAATCATCCAAGTGTACGTAGTACAAGATGAGTAATTAGGAAAAGATCCAGGAACCTTACAAAAGGTTGTGGGGGATGTAGCAGGAGACATGTGGCAAGATGCTCTATTTATGTAGGGAAGGGGGTTATGTTTAGATGTCTGGAAAAGAAATAGGATTCTGATCCAGAGGGCTAAAGTCTAGAAAAATACTTAATATCTATATGGTAAAAAGGTAAAAACTCAATCCTACAAGATGAATGAACATAGCAAGAGTGATGGCAAGATGGGTATCCAGGACTTACCTCTTGCCTACCTGCTATGGAATCTACAAAAGAACCACCTTCAGGTCCAGGTGGTGGGACTGATGTTCCTGCCGCAGCTGGAGTCTGTTTCAGACCTGGTTTGGGGACTGGTTGCCAGGAGAAAACCCTTCATGAAGACTGTTGAAGACAAGGGTCTAATTTCTGGCCAAATTTTAGGCTTATCTCTATATTCTCATTGATGTTTCTGTTTCCTAACTTGACCCAAGCTCTTTCCTTAAGCAGTGAATCTTGTTATCCTTTTCCTATACCTGAGTTGGATTTCTGGTTCCAAAACCCTTGGCTTGATTTTACACCAGTGGATATTCTGATTCCTCATTTTCTGTGTTGTATCTGCATTTTATGGCTGTTACCCTGTAAGCTCCTTAGAGGACAAAGAAACATCTTCCTGATCTTTGAATCTTGAGCCTGTACTCTGGGCCAGATATCATAGAGGGTCAGCAAATATCTCTGGGGTAAAGGAATAACTAAATCTTCTCCCAGGATCTGGCCCAGCAAGTCTTAACATGTCTGCCTACATAACTATAGACGGCTATTTGAAGAAACAGCATGGATAAAAGTATGTTATAAACAAATATGAATCCAGAGTTAAAATAAAACACAAAATAACAAAGTCTTACGCATCATATCTTGGCAAGCTTCTGAGAAGAGATTCCAGTATCCTTTGTGATTTATTCAGTGGTGACTAATTTTAGCTTATTAGGATGGTGAAATAAATTTAACTTCTTTTTTTTTTAACAAACTTTTTCTGACAGTTCCTAAATCCCTCATATACTAAATGTTTTTTTCCCGTTGTCTAACTGCCTGAGGAGGCAAAACACGGCATAAGTCAGTCCTATCACCATCTGTGCTCTAGAGGCTTCTATAGTTCTTACTCCTATTTTCTCTTGGATGTGTCAAGTCCTTACTAAAAGAGAGATCACAGAGTGTCTAGAATGCTTTTAGGAATCTCCAGAGAAAACAGGAAATGCTCTTATTTTGAAACCTACAAATTCTTTTCTATATCTTTATTTGATGCCAACAGTGAATAAAGAAATGGTCTCAATGTGAAGTTAATTAACCACTGTGCTTGAGAATGCTTAATAAAGTGCTGTGGCAGATGCTCTTGGTGCCAGGACCACACTTTCCCCAAATGTTCTATGTGCCAGAGGACTCTCACGCTGGTGGGTTGTATATCTTTCCTTGAGGACTTGGTGTGGTCACAAGAGCAGGCTTGACCCGTGATTGTAGACCTGTAGTAGTAAGAGTCAACGCTCCTGGGAGTGGTACTCCACAAATGGCAGATATCTGACACATATCTTTGGTGTTCCTAGAAGTCTCCAGCAGTTCTTTGTTGTGCCCGGTTGGGCATAGTACCTGCTTGTACTTGCTTCTTTCCTTCCCTGACTTATCTCCCCACTGACCTTCCAGTGCTTCCTGGGCTCACCTCCCTAATAAACTATCTTTAGATCCTTGTCTTGGGGTCTATTTCTGGGAAAGTCAAACTAAGGCATTGACTAGAAACAGACATGAACAATCAATGCAATTTCCTACTGGATATTAAAATGTGCCCATGGAGGCAGTACCAGTATTCCCAGGTCTTAGTATTCAGATAGAATATGCCATATGCATAGCAATTGGCTGATAAACTGGGGCAGGATACACTGTTTTCTACATTTCTACAATTTAAATGAATGGCCTTTCCTTTGAGTTTGTCTTTTATAAAATGATAATCACAATAGATGGCTTTTTTCTTTTTCTTTTCTTAAAAATAAAATTACTCAGTGAATGATAGGTTGGCAACTATGTAATAAACCCAGAAACCAGCAATTTTCCTTTTCTAAAATTGAGCTTGTCTGTAAAAATCTAAAAGTCTTAGAGCACAGTTGTCATGGAAGATGCAAAGACATAAAAAATATATAGATATTTGAATGATTGCTAGCTATATATTTGTGAGAAAATCCGATAACCCCTTCTGAATAAAGCAATAGTGACAGTGAGTTCAGAGGCTTCTTTGCAGGTCTAATTACCTTTGATGTCTCTTGCTTCAAGGTCTCTCAGATTGTAAAACGTTAGAATCTCTCTTTGGTGGCCTTTCATCTTTCCTTTTCATGTATTTTTGCTTTTCCAAGGCCTGCCTGAAACCCTATTCAGCTGTTTTTCCTAATAAACATATCCATTCTGAGGACATGAGTATGAACATCTCTTCAGTTCAGTTCAGTTCAGTCATTCAGTCATGTCTGACTCTTTGCAACCCCATGAATTGCAACACGCCAGGCCTCCCTGTCCATCACCAACTTCCGGAGTTCACCCAAACTCATGTCCATCAAGTTGGTGATGCCATCCAGCCATCTCATCCTCTGTCGTCCCCTTCTGCTCCTGCTCCCAATCCCTCCCAACATCAGAATCTTTTCCAATGAGTCAACTCTTCACATGAGGTGGCCAAAGTATTGGAGTTTCAGCTTTAGCATCATTCCTTCCAAAGAGCACCCGAGACTGATCTCCTTCAGAATGGACTGGTTGGATCTCCTTGCAGTCCAAGGGACTCTCAAGAGTCTTCTCCAACACCACAGTTCAAAAGCATCAATTCTTCAGCACTCAGCCTTCTTCACAGTCCAACTCTCACATCCATACATGAACACAGGAAAAACCATAGCCTTGACTAGACAGACCTTTGTTGGCAAAGTAATGTCTCTGCTTTTGAATATGCTAACTAGGTTGGTCATAACTTTCCTTCCAAGGAGTATCTTTTAATTTCATGCCTGCAGTCACCATCTGCAGTGATTTTGGAGCCCCCCCCCCCCCAAAAAAAAATAAAGTCAGCCACTGTTTCCACTCTTTCCCCATCTATTTCCCATGAAGTGGTGGGACCAGATGCCATGATCTTCGTTTTCTGAATGTTGAACTTTAAGCCAACTTTTTCACTCTCCTCTTTCACTTTCATGAAGAGGCTTTTTAGTTCCTCTTCACTTTCTGCCGTAAGGGTGGTGTCATCTGCATATCTGAGGTTATTGATATTTCTCCCAGCAACCTTGATTCCAGCTTGTGCTTCTTCCAGCCCTTACTCATCCTTTAATCTATGACATGGGTGAAGGGGGTATTTATTTAAGGTAATATGATGATGGCATTTTCAAGTTGTATATCAGAGTCCTTTGGTAGAATCTTGCTGAGTTGGTTAAGAGCTAAGTGGGACATGGGGCCCAAGGAAAGCCCAGGAGTTGGTTCCAGAAGAAAAGCAAAGTTGAGGCAAAGAAACCCTGACCAGAAGCCTGTTGCTCTGGGAGATAAGGAGGAGGCAGATGATGTGGATTCAGGAAAGGCCCCACACTGAGGTGTTCTGAGGCTGAACCACTTTTCCTCACTTAGTAAACTCAGTTTCAGAAATGTAAATCAAAGAGACAAAAGAAATTTATTTATAGACTTATAGGCAAACAGGTAACACAATGCCCTGGAAGTCTACCAGAGTGCCAAAACCAATAGCTTACAGTGAACGGTGTTGGATCTCCGAAGATGATTTAGCTTCAGGACCAGCTTAATCACTCAGGAGCTTTTGTGTAGCATAGTTTTATTAAAGTATAAAAGGAACAGAGAAAGCTGACATAGACCTCTGAAGAGGGATGGAGAGTGCCCCCCTCCCTAGTCTTATCAAAGCCTTATATACTTTTACCAGACCCACTCCTACAACATACATCTTAAATTAACAAGATTAGAATTAACAATAGAAAGGTCTTACCAGACCCACTCCCACATAAGATAACAAGATTAGTCAGAAGGTTCTTGTTAAAAAGGAGAAACATGTCCTCAAGCAAAATCAGTCCAGTTCAGTCTCAGTCCTGTCTGACTCTGGGACCCTGTAGACTGCAACACGCCAGGCCTCCCTGTCCATCATCAACTCCTGGGGTTCTCTCAAACTCATGTCCACCAAGTTGGTGATGCCATCCAACCATCTCATCCTCTGTTGTCCCCTTCTCCTCCTGCCTTCAATCTTTCCCAGCATCAGGGTCTTTTCAAATGAATCAGTTCTTCGCATCAGGTGGCAAAAGTATTGGAGTTTCAGCTTCAACATCAGTCCTTCCAATGAACACCCAGGATTAATCTCCTTTAGGATGGACTGGTTGGACCTCCTTGCAGTCCAAGGGACTCTCAAGAGTCTTCTCCAACACCACAGTTCAAAAGCATCAATTCTTCAGTGGTCAGCTTGCTTTATAGTCCAACTCTCACATCCATACATGACTACTGGAAATACCATAGATTTGACTAGATAGACCTTTGTTGGCAAAATAATGTCTCTCATTTTAATGTGCTGTCTAGGTTGGTCATAACTTTCCTTCCAAGGAGTAAGCGTCTTTTAAGGTTGCAGTCACCATGAAAGATAGTGTATCAAGCAATGTATCAAGCAAGATACATTGTTGTTATGTAGTCCCTCCTGTTGGTTGCTCAGTCTTGTCCAACTCTTTGCTACAGTCCAACCCCATGGACTGTAGCCCACCAGGCTTTGTGACACCACGGACTGGAGCCCGACAGGCTCCTCTGTCCATGTGATTCTCTAGGCAAGAATACTGGGGTGGGTTGCCATTTCCTCCTCCAAGGGATCTTCCTGACCCAGGGACTGAAGCCAGGTCTCAGGCATTGCAGGCAGTTTCTTTACTCTCAGAGCCACAAGAGAAACCCAAGCTTGATGGGGGCGGGAGGTCTAAGTAAAAGTACACAGTAATGACATGGATCACAAGTCCCTCAAAAGTCTATGATCCAACAGATTAGGTTAGTAGTTCTAATTCCCCAGGCAGTTATGGAATGGTCAAAGAGACCAAAAAAGCTGACTGAGAAAGGAAAGTTCCATCCACGTGCTTTGCCCAGAGGCTTTCAATCACTCTCACACACAGGTACACCATAGTTAGTAAAATACAGCAGGAAACACGTATACTGAGAAAGCAGAGAGGCTAGAGCTCTGAGTGTTCTTCCTTGTCCTGAAGATCTTGGATGAGCCCCCAAGATGATACCTTACAGTGAACAATGTCAGACTCATGATCTCCAAAGAAGATTTAGCTTCAGAATCAGGGACCAGGCTTGATTACTCAGAACTTTGGTGTGGCAAAAGTTTTATTACAACGGAAAAGGGCAGAGAAAGCTTCTGACATAGACATCAGAAGAGGGATGGAATCCTTAGTATGGAGTTGTTTTGAGATGAGTTTTTTTGTTATGTAATCATTAGCTCTGGGCTTAAAGAAAACATCTTAGGTGACTAAGACAAAGCAATGTAGAAAAAAAAGTTTGTTCTTTTCTCCTCCTTGAGAGTCCTGGACCTCTTTCTCCTCCTTGGGGATCAACCTACCTAAGAATTAACTCTCTCGAAACCATTGCCTCCAACATGGGAGGAGGAAAATGCTAGTAGTGACCTGCTTGTTCTCCTAGAAAGGAAGAGAAACAGGTGTCCAGATAGAGACCTGGCCTCAGGCTAGTGACTGAAATTGGGGAGAAATGGAGAGCACTTGTCAGCATTAGTAGGAAGGGACCCAGGATGGTGGCTCAAAAGTCAACTTCGAGTCAGTGAATATGTCAGATACATGATGTCTTTCACTTTTTATTCTTCTCTGTTGTTGGCATTATCTTCAAAGTTTTGTACTTTCATCTTTTAAAATTATTTTTAAAAGTAATAACATTTTAATGATTAAAGATTTGGTGAATATGGATAAGCAAAAACAAGTCAACAAATCACCAATAATCCCATTTTTTTTAGTTAATTATTTTTCCTGTTTTTTTCTCTTTCAGTACTTATACATGCTGTTTGAGGTTTTAAAACAGTGGTATCATAATATATATACACCTGTTTATTATGTATGTTCCCTAACTTGTTTCACTTAATTTTATGTTGTGAGCATTTCCCCAAATCATTAGTTTTCAAAAACATGATTTTTTTTTTAATGACAAAATACCATTTCACTTAGCTGCTTTCTGTTATGTGTCTGGCACTTGGCTACATTCTGAGGTTACAGATGTCAACAAGACAGAGCCACTTTCTTTCTTGAGGATTATGCCATTAGGGCTCAATATCTTAAGTATTATTGGAATTATAGGTTGTTCCCAATGGTGTCTCATTGACCGTGGCTTTACTCTTGAATTAAGTATTGTTTGCGATGTATGAAAGTGAAATTAGTAGTCGCTCAGTCATGTCTGACTCTTTGCGATCCTTTGGACTGTAGCCCACCAGCTCCTCTGTCCATGGGATTTTGCAGGCAAGAATACTGGAGTGGGTTGCCATTCCCTTCTCCAGGGCAATCTTCCCGATCCAGGATTTCCTGCATTGCAGGCAGATTCTTTACTGTCTGAGCCACCAGGGAAGCCCATAATACTAGTGAGTGCAGAGGGGTAAATCAGAAATGTTTTGTCCTGGACTTTCCTCCTTTAACTGCTTTGTAAATTAGAATAACCAAAAAGGAGTTCATGCTAACTTGCTGATGTCGACTGAGAAAATATAGGCAACCTAAAAGTTGAGAAATAGGTTTTATTCGGGGGACACACTTAGGACTTCAAGCCTGGGAGCCAGCATCTCAAGTAACCCTTAGAAAACTGCTCTGAGGAGGCAAGGGGGCAGATAAATATACAGGAGTTTGGCAACAAAAGGCAGGTAGTCTGACAGTCAAAAGATTCTTGTTAATTAAAGAAAACCAGATTATCTCAATTTAAGGCATCTAGCACTTTTCTTTGTATTGAAAAATACAAGAGTGTGGGCTCATTTCTTTGATATGTACCTCAGCTATCTGGGGCCAGTCAGTCAGTTCAGTTCAGTTCAGTCACTCAGTCGTGTCCGACTCTTTGTGACCCCATGAATCATAGCACGCCAGGCCTCCCTGTCCATCACCAACTCCCGGAGTTCACTCAAACTCATGTCCATTGAGTTGGTGATGCCATCCAGCCATATCATCCTCTGTCGTCCTCTTCTCCTCCTGCCTCCAATCCCTCCAAGCAACAGGGTCTTTTCCAATGAATCAACTCTTCACATGAGGTGGCCAAAGTATTGGAGTTTCAGCTTCAGCATCATTCCTTCCAAAGAACACCCAGGAATGATCTCCTTTAGAATGGACTGGTTGGATCTCCTTGCAGTCCAAGGGATTCTCAAGAGTCTTCTCCAACAGCACAGTTCAAAAGCATCAATTCTTCAGCACTCAGCTTTCTTCACAGTCCAACTCTCAGATCCATACATAACCACTGGAAAAACCATAGCCTTGACTAGACGGACCTTTGTTGGCAAATATCTCTGCTTTTGAATATACTATCTAGGTTGGTCATAACTTTCCTTCCAAGGAGTAAGCGTCTTTTAATTTCATGGCTGCAATCACCATCTGCAGTGATTCGGGAGCCCAAAAACATAAAGTCTGCCACTGTTTCCACTGTTTCCCCATCTATTTCCCATGAAGTGATGGGACCCAATGCCATGATCTTCGTTTTCTGAATGTTGAGCTTTAAGCCAACTTTTTCACTCTCCTCTTTCACTTTCATCAAGAGGCTTTTTAGTTCCTCTTCACTTTCTGTCATAAGGGTGGTGTCATCTGCATATCTGAGATTATTGATATTTCTCCTGGCAATCTTGATTCCAGCTTGTGCTTCTTCCAGCCCAGCATTTCTCATGATGTAGTCTGCATAGAAGTTAAATAAGCAGGGTGACAAGATACAGCCTTGACGCACTCCTTTTCCTATTTGGAACCAGTCTGTTGTTCTATGTCCAGTTCTAACTGTTGCTTCCTGACCTACATATAGGTTTCTCAAGGGGCAGGTCAGGTGGTCTGGTATTCTCATCTCTTTCAGAATTTTCCACAGTTTCTTGTGATCCACACAGTCAAAGGCTTTGGCATAGTCAATAAAGCAGAAATAGATGTTTTTCTGGAACTCTCTTGCTTTTTCCTGATCTAGCGTGTGTTGGCAATTTGATCTCTGGTTCCTCTGCCTTTTCTGAAACCAGCTTGAATATCTGGAAGTTCACGGTTCATGTATTGCTGAAGCCTGGCTTGGAGAATTTTGAGCATTACTTTACTAGCATGTGAGATGAGTGCAATTGTGCAGTAGTTTGAGCATTCTTTGGCATTGCCTTTCTTTGGGATTGGAATGAAAACTGACCTTTTCCAGTTCTGTGGCTACTGCTGAGTTTTCCAAATTTGCTGGCATATTGAGTGCAGCACTTTCACAGCATCATCTTCCAGGATTTGAAATAGCTCAACTGGGATTCCATCACCTCCACTAGCTTTGTTCGTAGTGATCCTTTCCAAGGCACACTTGACTTCACATTCCAGGATGTCTGGCTCTAGGTTAGTGATTACACCATCATGATTATCTTGGTCGTGAAGCTCTTTTTTTTTTTTTTAACAGTTCTTCTGTGTATTCTTGCCACCTCTTCTTAATATCTTCTGCTTCTGTTAGGTCCATACTGTCTGTCCTTTATCAAGCCCATCTTTGCATGAAATCCTGTGTTTTTTCCCAGCCTGAGTTCCCTCAGGGCTCACCATTGTGTGTGGTTGCATCCTGATGGCTGCTAGATGGCAGGGATTCTTTGTTTCCTTCCTGAGTTCCCTCGGGGCTCACCAGCTCACCAGAGGAGGTGGCTGCAATTGCTGTTGACTGTGATATCCTTTGTTTACTGAAACAGCAGGCAATATTTTATTTCACACTGATGAGGACAGTCTGGAAAGACCCAGCATAGAAAAAAAACTGAAGTCTTCTGTAATCTTTTTCTTTTTTAATAATTTTTTTTGAAGTATAGTTGATCTATAATGTTATGCTAGTTTTTGCAGTATACACAGAGATACTCTTTTCTAGAATGTCTTCACACGTAGGTCACTACAGAACATCGTAGAGTTCCCTGTGCGATACAGCAGGTACCTGTTAGCTATTTATTCTATACACAGCAGTATGCATATATCAATACCAATCTCCCAGTTTATCCCTCCCCTCTCCAACCACAAGTTTGCTCTCTACATCTGTGACTCCACCTCTCCTCTGCCAATTTCAGACTCCACATGTAAGCCATACCACATGATGTTTCATTCTCTGTCTGATTTACTTCACTCAGCCTGACAGGCTCTCTACACTAATCTTAAAACTGTGGTGGGAATATCACTCCTCCTTCCAAGATTATTGTTTAAAAACAAGGACCCTTTTGACACAATCCTTCCTCAGTTCATAAGAAGGCAAATGGGTTTGTGGTGGGGAGTCCTGACATGTGCCCTTCACATTCCTATGGTTGTGTAGATAAATTTATTAAAATTTGTTGGTTCATAACATTTTTTTTCTAAAAAGGCTTCTTAGACAAGTCCAAAAACAACATCAGCAGCACCCCAGAAGCCTCCATTGCTTCCACTTCCAGACACTAATTCCTCTACCCAGGTAACCACTATCTGACTTTTAGTAGCAGAGATAGATTTTATATTTTTGAAGCTTTATAGAGTTTGTTCTTTTTGCATCAGGATTGCCTTGCCAGTACTATATTTGTAAGGTTAATCCATATTTTTGAGCACAGTTTTCTTTTTTCATTCTCATTGCTGTGTATATTATATTGTAAATAACAGATCACTTTTTTTTCATTATACTATTGGCGAACATTTAGGTTTTTTCCTAGTTTTGAGTTTCTTAAGAATAAGGCTGCAGTAAAAATGCCTATAGCCTTTGACATCAAATATATGTGCCATTCTGTTGAGTATATACTAATGTTACAGAAACCAGTACTCGAGAAACCAAGCACCACACTTGGAGAGTTGGAGAACTCAGGTTTATTCTGCTGGCGGGCCCAGAGGAGTTAACACTCCAAGCTCTGATCCCTGAACAGACTTTGTATAGACAGACTATAGTGGGCAACACTAGCTGTTAATAGGCTGGTTTAAACTGAGGGGTTTCACCCATGCAGGAACAGCAGTCAAGATGGGGAGGGGGATGCCTGGCTTGGACAGGCATGATTAAGCAGGTTTGCAGGAGCTGGGCAATTGCAAAGAGCAGGACAAGGGTGAGTGAGATAAACTCCAGTTCCTAGTATTGCAAGTCCCCACTTTCTGAGACTACGTGACCTACATGATCTAGACTTTGCAAGGGGCAAGCTGAGTTACAGAGGCAGAAGGAGAAGGAGAATATGTAAAAATTTTAACTTTTCCACTTCACTAGGAGTAGGATTATTGAGTCATGAGGAATGCCCATATTAAGCTTTGGTAGATACAGTTTTTCAAAGTGATTATACAACTTACACTCTGGAAAGCAAGGCATGAGGGTTCTAGTTGCTCCATGTCCTTGGCAATGCTTGATACTAAGCATTTAGCTTTTGTTTATAGCATTTATAGGAAATAATCAAGATTCAAAAATTTTGGATTATTTCCAAAATCAGAAGATTAGGGGGCAATATGTTCAGGGAAATTTAAATAATATTTTTATTAGTAATGTTTAATCAGAGGACATAAAGCTAGATTCTTTCTTAATATTCCATTCTTATTAAAGAGGCAAAGAAGTTATTTTAAAAATAAATAGTGTTGGAACTTCCCTGGTGATCTAGTAGTTGAGTCTCTGTGCTTCCAATGCAGGGTGCTCAAGTTTGATTCCTGGTCATGAAACTAAAATCCTGCATGTCTCGAGGTGTGGCCAAAAAAAGAAAAAAAAATAATATCAGTGTTTATCTGAGTTTACCTTTTTTCCTTTCCTCTGAACAGAATTCAGACACTAGTATTAGTTTTCCCCAATATTTGCTTCACAAATAGTTAATAGTAACAAATAACCAGCTGCTGTTCCTCTTTACTCTTTGGAAAATGATTTACATAAGCTTTGCCAAAGTACCAAAGATAATTGAGAAATGAACATTAACATGTCTATTGTTTATCTTTGCCCTAAAACCTGTGACAGAAAATCATCTATTGCATTAAGCTAGTTTCCAAATCTACTTTTTTTTTTTTCCTGCTATGATGTCTTTTTCTTCCGACTCAAGTTCCTGAACAATTTTACAGGACCCACTCTCTAGACCTAGCTAGAAATCTCTGCCTAGGAGATGGTTAGAAATGTAGAATCTATGCTTTAGCCACAGTTGTACCTGAACCTGCATTTTAATAAGAACCTCAGGAGATTCATGTACATAATAAAGTCTGAGAAGCAGGATTGGTACTCCATTTACTACTTTTTTTTTTTTACATTGGTAAAATAAAATAAAAAGTCCCCCAAACAACAATAAGGCTTCCCTGGTGGCTTAGAGGGTAAAGCGTCTGCCTGCAATGCAGGAGGCCTGGGTTCAATCCCTGGGTCAGGAAGATCCCTGGAGAAGGAAATGGCAACCCACTCCAGTACTCTTGCCTGGAAAATCCCATGGACAGAGAAGCCTGGTAGACTACAGTCCATGGGATTGCAAAGAGTCGGACATGACTGAGCGACTTCACTTCACTTCCAAACAACAATAAGAGTCAGTCCTCATAGGTCTTTGACTAAAATAGATCCAAGGGTCAGTCAAACCTTTTCTGTAAAGAGCCAGGTTCCAAACATTTGAGGCTTTCTGGGCCACATGGCTTGTGCTACAGCTACTCATCTTTGTAAAATGGAAGAAGCCATTGACCGTATGTAAACAAAAGGGCGTGACTGTGTTCCAATCCAACTTTACTTATCGGTAAAATTTGAACTTCATGTATTTCTCAATTTTCATGAAATATTCTTCTTTAAAAATTTTTTTTTCAAATTTTTTTTCAGTGATTTAACCTTGTAAGAATCATTCTTAGCTCATGGGATGTACAAAAACAATGTGTTGAATTTGCCCTGCCTGTCATAGCTTGCCAACTCCTCCTCCAGAGTTTGAATTGCTGATGAGCCACTGTGAGGTCCTTGTCTTGGCTTCACTCTTGGTTCTTTAACCCTAACACAAAACCTATGCTCAAAAATGTTGGTGGAATGAAATACTATTGCCATTTTTAAATTATGCAGCATAGCAGAAATCCCAAATTGAAATTCATAGGATTTTATTCTTTTTTTATTCAGCATATAGGTATCACAGGCCTACTATGTGTTCTTCATTGTGCAAAAAAAAAAAAAAATGTTTATTGGATGTGATGTCAGCTACTCAGGAGAAAATTTCATTAACTTGTCATTCATCTGACACCACAAATGTCCTACATTCAGGACACTGGGTATTGGTATAGTAAATGCATGTGTCTATGAATAGCCATAGTTATTATCTGTCAAGCATTTTGATTAGAATATTAGAATCATAACTTAACAATGAAGTGGGAGATATGCTTTTCCCCTTTCCCATGGGCAGCCATAGTACAGCTAACATTTCTTTAGATAATGCATAATAAATTCTGCATAAATGCAGAATTACAAACCAGTCAAATCTCTTGTCTACAGCAAGAGTTGATGTAGTACATGCTGGTAACATTTGAGCTTTCTTTTATCATTCTCATTCTTAAACAGTCATCAAATAAACATTTTAGACATTCACAAAAGAATTAAGAAAATAACCAGTAAAATTATCACTTGACATTTCATTTCATCTACCCTCTCTTCAGCATTTCCCTCTATAGTCAAGATACAACAAAACTGCAAACCTCAAAGCCTAATATATTAGAATTATATCCTCTTTTAATTGTGTAATAACCATATGACCTAGGACAGTTACTTAATATCTCCATGCCAGAGTATTCTCATCAGCAACTATAATAATATTCCATTGTGTATGTGTGTGTGTGTGTGTATGTATGTGTACACACACATTTTCTTTATCTGTCCATCTTTCTACAGACATTTAGATTGTTTGCATGTCTTGGCTATTATAAATAATGCTGCAGTAACATGGAGTGCAGATATCTCTTTGAAATAGTGGTTTCATTTTCTTTGGATGTATACCCAGAAGTTTATTGCTGGATCATATGGTAGCTCTATTTTTAATTTATTGAGGAATTGCCATACTGTTTTCCATAGTGGCTATACGAGTTTGAATTCCCTCCAACAGTGTACAAGGATTCCCTTTTCTCCACATTCTCACTAGAACATTTTCTCTCTTGTCTTTGATAGTAGCCATTCTAACAAAGGTGAGGTGATTCTCATTATGGTTTGGGTTTGTATTTCCCTGATGATTAGTGACATTGAGCATGTTTTCACATAGCTGTTGGCCATTTGTATATATATTTTCTTCGGGAAAAAATGCAATTTAGGCTGTTCTTTGCTAATTCTTCAATATGACTATTTGTTTTTTTCACTTTTTTTTTTTGCTATTATATGAGTTCCTTAAATATTTTGAGTATGAATTCCGTATCAGATATATGGTTTGCAGATATCTTCTGCCATTCTTTATGTTGCCTTTTCGTTGTGCTGATTGCATATTTTGCTGGGTAGAAACATTTTGGTTTGATGTAACTCTACTTGTTGATTTTTGCTTCTGATGCTTGTGCTTTTGGTGTCACATCCAAATATCATTACCAAGACCAATGTCAAAGAAATTTTCCCCTATTTTTTTCAAGGAGTTTGACACTTTTCACTCTTACAGTAAGTCTTTAGTCAATGTTGTGTTAATTTTGTATGTGTAAGATAGGGGTCCAGTTTCATTCTTTAGCACTTGAATATCCAGTTCTCAAAATGTGATTTGTTGAGGAGAATGTATTTTCCTATGAACTAGTTTTTACTTTCTTGTCAAATATTAGTGGACTATACACACATAGCTTTATTAGGAACTTTCAGGTATGTTCCACTTGTCTTAGTTCTGTACTGTTTTGGTTACTTAGTTTTGTAGTATAATTCAAAACCAGGAAGTGTGGTGCCTCCACATTTGTTCATGCCCATCATTGCTTTGGCAACTTCAGGGCTTTTATAGTTCCATATGGACTATAGGATTCTTTTCTACTGTAAAAAAAAAAAAAACCCTATTGAAATTTTGGTGGAAATTGCATTGAATTTATGGATGGACTTGGGTAGTATGGACATTTTAACAATGTTAATTCTCCCGATGTATGAACATGGCATATCTTTCCATTTATTTGTGTCTTCATTTTTTATTCTTCAGTGTCTTATGGTTTCAGTGTACAGGTAGTTCACCTTGGTTAAAGTATTCCTAAATATTTTTGATGTCATTATAAAAAGGATTGTTTATTTCTTTTCCATCTAGTTTGTTGTTGCTGCTAAGTCACTTCAGTTGTGTCCAACTCTGTGCGACCCCATAGACGGCAGCCCACCAGGCTCCCCTGTCCCTGGGATTCTCCAGGCAAGAACACTGGAGAGGGTTGCCATTTCCTTCTCCAATGCATGAAAGTGAAAAGTGAAAATAAAGTTGCTCAGTCGTCTCCAACTCCTAGCGACCCCATGGACTGAAGCCCACCAGGCTCCTCCATCCATGGGATTTGCCAGGCAAGAGTGCTGGAGTGGGGTGCCATTGCCTTCTCCGAGTTTGTTGTTAGTGTATACAAATTCAACTCATTTTTGTATGTTGGTTTTGTATCCTGAAGCTTTACTAAATTCATTGGTTCTAATAGATTTTTATTTAGTCGTTAGAGTTTTATATATATACATCATCTTCAAATAGAGAAAACAGATCCTTTCTCATTTCAGTACTTTCATTTTTCTTGCCTGATTGCTCTGGCTAGGACTTTCAGTACTATGCTGAATTGGAGTAGTGAGAGTAGGCATCTTAATCGTAGAGAAATTTTTTTCAGACTTTGACCACTGAGTAAGTTGGTAGCTGGGAGCTTGTCATATATTAACTTTATTATGTTGTTACATTTCTTCTAAACTCATTTTGTTGAATTTTTATCATGAAAGGATTTTGTTGAATGGTTTTTCTTTATCTATTGAGATGATCATAAATGATATTTATCTTTAATTTCATTAATGTGGCTTATCGCATTTATTAATTTGCATATTTTGAGCCATCATCATGTCCTAGGGATGAGTCCCACTTGATCATGGTATACCATCCTTTTAATACACTTTGGTTTACTAATATTCTGTTGGGAATTTTTACATCTATATTGATCAGGAATATTTAGCCTTTGGTTTTCATTACTTGTATCTGTCTTTGATGTCGGGTAAGCTGGCATTGTAGATTGAGTTTGGAGACAGTCTCTTCAATTTTTGTAAAGAGTTTGAGAAGAATTAGTGTTAATTTCTCTTTAAATATTTGGTAGAATTCTTCTGTGCAGCCATTTGATTCTGTGCTTTTCTTCATTGGGAGATTATTGATTACTGACTCAATCTGTTTATTCATTATATGTCTTTTCAGATTATGTATATCTTCATGATTTAATCTTGGCCGTTTGTATGTTTATAGGAATTTATACATTAGGTTGTTCAGTTTGTTGGCAAAAAACTGTTCATAGTAGTCTCTTATGATCCTTTGTATTTCTCTGGTCTCAATTTTAATATCTCCTCTTTCATTTATAGTTTTATATATTTGAGATTTCTTATTTTCTTGATTAATCTAGTCAAAGATTTGTCAGTTTTCTTTGTCTTTTCAGAGAGCCAGCTCTAAGGTTTGTTAATTTTTTTATTGCTTTTCTAGTCTATATTTCATTTATTTCTGCTGTCACCTTTCTTATTTCCTTCCTTCTGCCAAGTTTTGGCTTAGTTTTATTTTTTAGTTCCTTTCATTATAATGTTAGGTTCTTTATTTGAGATCTTCTTAATTTATGCATTTATAGCTATAAATTATATTGCTTTTGTTTCATCCCATAAGTATTGGTATGTTGTATTTACATTTTTGTTTTTCTCAAAATGTTTTTTGATTTATTTTTTGTCCCAATAGTTGTATAGGTTGAACTGTTTAATTTCAAATTATTTCTATATTTTTCAGTTTTCTTTCTGTTTTGATTTTTAGTTTCATACCATCATGGTATGAAAAGATACTTGATATAATTTATTTCTTTTTGAATATTTTGTGACTCGATTTATACCCTATCATATGGTCCATCCTTGAAAATGTTCCATGTGCTCTTGAGAAAAAACATGTATATTCCTGCTGTTGGATGGAATATTCTGTATATATCTTTTAGGATTATTTGACCTATAGTTTTGTGTAGTTCTACTATTTCCTTATTGATTCTCTGTCTGGATGATATATTCATTGTTGAGAGTGGGATATTAAAACCTCCAACTATTATTGTATTGCTGTTTATTTCCTTTTAGTTCTGTTAGTATTTGCTTTATATAGTCACCATATTTATGTAACTATATATTGATACATTTCCACTAACTTTTCAACACTTATGCTTCTTTTAAGCACTTATACTTTTCAAGCACTTATACTGCTTGTTAAGTTTTTCATTATAAAAATACTGCATTCTCATATATTTCAGGGTTCATTTTAAAGGAATTCTTTCATTATATTGTTCCATACATTGATTTGTGTTCTCCTTATTTTAAAACAAATTTATTGAATGCCTATCATGAGCTGGACGTACTTTTAATTGTGAAGTTTTATAATGTGTTAAATATACAGCATTATCTCTTCTGGAAATCATTCTTTTACCAAAAGAATAGTTACTTCATACTATATTCTTCTATTTCCACTTCACTTTGTTCAGAATAAAATCTATGTTATGATTACTTAGATTTATAAATTAAATTGAAGTAATTGGCTTATTTTACTCATTATAGGTGGATTGTAGTACCTATCACCATTTATGCAAATAATCTTTTTTGGTTTTCCAGAGCACATATACCCAAGATTATCTGAAGTACATAAGTGTTTTGCTGCTGTAATCATATATCTATTATTTTTGGTAAGTAAAACATTTTGTGTTATTTTTGGTAAGTAAAACATTTTGTGTTTTTCTGTATTTTGTGACTTTTCAATGGAGTATCTTGAGTTTTATAAGGAACTTTTTGCCTCTTTTTCCCTAAGTGATAGATTGTTATTATTGTTTTCTGTTTTCCTGCATTGTCTAGCACTTCCAGATTACTGACAAAAGTAGGAATATGATTTTAAATGACACTTCTATTTAGGAATTAATGGGATTATTTTTGTGTTCATTGTTTAGGTAAAAGTGAAAAGTTAAGTTACTTATGTGAGGTCACATTATTCTAATTTTTATTTAAGAAAAAAATCTTAGAAATAGATACTGAATTTTATTAAATACCACTTTCACATATATAGTGTTTCTTCTTTGACTCTTTGGTGTAGCATACATTTAATATTTGTCTTAAGTTACAGTGCATCCTAGTGATAATTCTACTTATAATTCTATAAGGTTTGAAGTTGTTAAACTTTTTGCTAGTGCTTAATATAGAATTTTTATAATTTTCACAAGTGGAGTTGGGCTTTAGTTCTCTTTTGTGTTGCCTTTTTCAGGTTTAAGTATGAGAATTGTCTCACATTATGAGATGAATTGGGTAGCTCTCTATTCCTTTTCTGTCATTTGGAATAGCTTATGTATCCTGGGAATTATCTATTTTTGAATATTTTGAAGAATAGATAAAGCTGCAAGATAATGCATCTTACAATGAAGGGGATGTTGCTTGCTTGCATGCGCGTCACTCAGTCATGTCCAACTCTTTGTGACCATTTGGGCTGCAGCCTCCCAGGTTCCTCTATCCATGGAATTCTCCAGGCAAGAATACTGGAATTAGTTGCCATGCCCTCCTCCAGGGGATTGTCCCAATCCAGAGGTCGAACCTGTGTCTCTGGCATTGGCAGGCAGGTTCTTTACCACTGAGCCATGGGGGAAGCCCCAAGGGGATTGTAGAACTGAATAAATAATATATTATTTTGTTGTCATTTATAGGTGAGAAAATTGAGTGTTGCTTATAGGTAAGAGACCTGAGGTGGTGAGATATTAAGTAACTCACAACTACTAGTTGGTAGAATAAACGTGTGAAACCAGATGATTTGGCTCCAGAGCTTTGGCTCACACCTAGTGGCCCAGACTGCTGTAAGCTCTCCACAAGCTCCATAACAGGCTGTCTCACTTACTCTTCATTTCTCAAGCTGTCTGAATTCTGGTACATTTGGCTGCTCTAAGCTTTCTTAGATTAGCTAACTTCCTGGATTTGTCTGTACTTTGTATCATTGATACCTGTGTGCTGTGAACATTTGCTCTGCTGCTCCAGGCTCTTGAAGTCCTGGGTCAAGCCTCAGGCCTGCCCTCCTTCCATTCCCTGAAGCTAACTCCCCATATTCAATGAAGGACTGATGCTGAAGCTGAAACTCCAATCCTTTGGCCACCTGATGCAAAGAACTGACTCATTGGAAAAGACCCTGATGCTGGGAAAGATTGAAGGCAGGAGGAGAAGGGGACGACAGAGGATGAGATGGTTGGGTGGCATCACCGACTTGATGGACATGAATGTAAGCTCCAGGGGTTGGTGATGGACAGGGAACCCTGGTGTGCTACAGTCCATGTGGTCACAAAGAGCCAGACATGATTGAGTGACTGAACTGAACTCCCCATCAGCGTATCCTCAGCCTTATCTTAGCTTCCTTTGTCTGACTTCTGCTTCCCCTGTATAGTTCCTTTGTTGTCTCCATGTTCTAGATAAGGATAATGATACCAGGAAGGATTTGTAACAGTGGGATTCCTAGAAAAGTCCCCCCAAGGGATTCTGACTAGCACACCAACCTGTTAGGGTCATATGAGTATATACACTTAGTGGCTCAGTCATGTCTCTTTGCAACCCTGTGGACTGTAGCCTGCCAGACTCCTCTGTCCATGCAATTCTCCAGGCAAGAATACTGGAGTGGGTTGCCACGCCATCCTCCAGGGGATCTTCCCAACCCAGCGATCAAACCTGGGTCTCCTGTGTCTCCTGCATTGGCAGGCAGATTCTTTACCACTGAGCCACCTGGGAAGTCCTTATATAAGTGTAGAATACAGAGATAGAATCAGGTGTTCACATATGTGTCCACTTAAATGCAAGCATGAGAGTGCTAGAGTTTTATGTAGAGGCATTTGATGTAAACTCTCTCTTTGCAAATCCTAAAATACCCTTAAAATATTAAAGGAATAATTTCCCCCAGGGTTGAGGGCCAGGTGCAGGGACCTCATACTTAACCATAGATTCATACATGTAGTGGGTGCTCAGTGCATTTTTAACTGAATTTATTACCTTACAATGCATTTGGGTCCAAGAAATTACGTGCTATCCCCCCTGCATTTATTTTTCAGCATCTCCTAAGTGTCATTTCCTGCCTGGGTGGGAAGCTTTTCTGCAAACAGAGCACTTGCTTTCCAATTAGGGCCTGTTCAATACAGTAAGAGGGAGAGAATTTTTTCAGTGTGGCTTCAAGGGCAGCTCTCTGGATCAGGACGATGACTCATCCTCCCAGGGTCTCCCTGCTGAAATGCTGCAAATAAATATATTCTGCAGAGGACGCAGCGTACTGTGTTGCAGATGAGAGAGAGCCCAGCCCTGTTGGACACAGAGGCTCTGCACTCACAAATCTGTCAGCTGCAGTTGAGAATCCCCTTCGAAAGGGAGAATCAGAGGATTAAGTAGTGCCCCCAGGGTGTTTTGGCACTTGAAAAACAGTGAAAGCATATTTGCTTAAAATCCAAAGAATTTGCTTAATTGCAGAGCCTGGAAGGTAACATTGAAATGCAGAGATAATAAGAAAATGTCAGGGCTAGAAAGCTAAGGATCTTGGTGAAACACCGACAGGGCTACACCAAAATTGGTGTCTGGCTATATTTATGCAAATAGCTTCGTTTCTGATAATGCTTGTAATTATACAGCGATTATTGGGAAATAGGAGAAAACAGATTTGTCTCTCAACCTAGATGGTAAACTCCTTGTTGAACATTTCCTCCAGGGATGAAAACATAAGGGATAATAGGCCATGCAAACTATATCCCTTCAACACACCCTTATTGGCTTGCTAATATACATCCTGGGCTTCCCTAGTGACTCAGTGGTAAAGATGCAGGAGAGGTAGGTTTGATCCTTGGTTGAAAAGATCCTCTGGAGTAGGAAATGGCAACCCACTCCAGTATTCTTGGGGCTTCCCTGGTGGGTCAGTCAGTAAAGAATCCATCTGCAGTGCAGGAGACCTGTTAAGGTCTCCTAGGTGGGATGATCCCCTGGAGGAGGGCATGACAACCCGCTCCAGTATTCTTGCCTGGGAAATCCCATGGACAGAGAAGCCTGGTGGGCTACAGTCCATGGGCTCACAAAAGAGTTGGACCTGACTGAGCGACTAAGCACTACAACAAGCAGTATGCATCATGCCAGGGCTGTTGGTTGGGTGGGGGGTGGGTATATGACTGGAGAAGGACCTGAGGGAGCCCATATTGGATTAGAGAAAGCAGATCTGTAAGTACTTGGTGGCATAAGAACACATGAGAGACCCTTCCACTGGAGGAGGAGGATGGCAGTGATTAGGGGGAAAGGTGGATACTGAGTTGCATTTTGAAGAACAGGTTAGAATTTTCTGGGTAAAGAGCATGGAATTAATAGGGCTTATTCCATATAAAGTGAGCAGTGTCTGCAAGAGAACAAAGTGTGAGACACCATGTGACCTTTGGAGAACTATATGTAAAATGTTCAGTAGAGCTGCAGCTTGAAGGGAGAAATGGCAAGGCTGAAGTGGAGCAAAGGCCATGAATGGCCATGTATTAGGTTGAGTTTCCCCCCAGACACAGACCCTGTGATAAGGACTTGAGGGCCAGTGGTTAATTCGGGAGGTGATGGCAGGGAGCACTGGTAGAGGAGAGGGTGATGAGCGGATTACTGTTGTGGGCGATTGGGCTCAGTTCAGTGGGGCTGTCTGGAGTGACTCCATCTGAGTTGTCCTATCTGGTGGTGGGAGCTGGGATGTATGCCAGCCATGTCTCATGCCCTGCTCCCAGGAGAGTTAACTTCCTGGCTCTTTGGGCTTTGCCCTGAGACTGAAGAAAGCCCTCAAGGGATTTACAGGTTGACCTGTATAAGGAAGGTGCATTTCAAGGGTTAAGAATGGAACACGTGTGGCCTCTACTATTGACCATGTGTGGCATGCTAAGGATTGTGGCTTTTAGCCAGAGGAAAATGGGGAGCTACTGAATTATTGTCATCTGGAGAGTGATCATATGATGAGATTTGTATTTTAGAATTTTTTTCCTCGTGTCAAGACTAAGAGTGGACTAGAGTGGCACAACAGTGGTAGAAATAAGACAATTGGGATGTTTTGCAGAAACTTGGAGGAGAAATCATGAGGGCCTACATTTTTAACAACTGACTTTTCAAAAAAATAAAAGATTCCTCATGTGTAGAGTTTGCTGATTCCCATGGTATAAAAACTTTCATAATAGCCAGTTTAGAGCTACTAAAGCTGAGAGGAGATGTGCAGAATCAGCTTTCAGTCCAGCAAACCATGGGCCTGACCTGAAGCTGTGGTGAAAAATAAAGAAAGTGTCTAAAGAAAAACTGAGTAGATGTAATGAGGCAAAAAGAATGACACTCAAATATTTCCCTTCTGTATCTAATTAGGTGATGGCACCCTTCACTGAGATAGGGAATTTAGAATAATGATAATATTGATGAAAAAGTAGTAGTAGTAGCAAATAGTGATGCTTATGATTTGCCAGGCACAGCTTTAAGCCCTTTATGCATATTAATTTAGTTAATCTCATACTAATAATAATCTTATGAGGAAGTTATCATTATTTTATCTATTTTACAAATGAGGAAATAGAGTTGCAGAAAGGTTAATTCATTCATCAAAATTTATTATATGATTGAATCAAGATTTCAAACCCAAGCAATCTGGCCCAGAGGCTGTGCTCACAGTGACACACTAGCAGATTGGAGAGCAGGGGTAGATTTACTTCTTAACATAGTGAGGTGGAGTGTCTACAGGCGATGCAGAAAGAGAGGTTTACCAGGGAATTTGCAACGTGGGTCTGAAGCACATAACTGGATTTGGGGATGGAAATAATGTATTTGTGGGTCTTCAGTGTACAGACAGTTGAAGGTAGAGGAGAAGACGAGATGATCCAAAGTAAGTGCATAGAATGAGATGATGAGGAATCTTTAGCACAGGGCTTACAGAAAAGAACATTTAAGGATGTGATGAGGAAGAGAGTCTTGCAAAAGAAAGGGAACAGGGCAATCACAGGCGTGATAAAAACAAGGAGGAGGAGTATAGTGACAAAAAAGGGATGCATTTAGAAAGGGTGTAGATAAGTGTTACAGAACATTTAAGGAAAAAACCCTCAAGATTTTTAGTTTTTGGAATCCAGAAGCTGAGGTCATTCCCAAAGAAGGAATAGTGGGAAAAACAGGAGGTAATGTCTGAGGATGAGTGAGAAGTTTGGACATAGGTGTGGCTAGTGTGGACTAGTCTAGCTAGAAGCTTGTTTGAGAAGGATCCACAGTGTGTGGTTCTCAACGTTGGCTGCACATTGGAATCACTGAGGAGTTTTTAAAAATACTCATCTCATCCCCACAAATTACGATTGATATATCTAGGTATGTCCTGGGCATCAAGAACTTTAAATGATTTCCCAGGTAACTGTTACATGCAATCAGAGTTAGAACCACTGGGCTAGAGGCAGACAGAAAGAGAGGTGATCCTTGATGGGTGAAGGTCCTTGAGGAAACACTAAAAAAGCATTTTCCACTAGGGATAAGGAAGTTAAAGAGTTTCTCCTTGAGGCCAAAAACGGGCTGTTTGACTGAACACTTATCAGGTTGATGATTTATCCACAAACCTTAAGAGGTCTCCCTTAAGGAAGTGACTAGTTGGTCATAGTTGTGTAGCTGGAATCCTGTGCAGGCTTACAGAGGAGTACAAATGGGTGGAAGTGGGGATGGATCAACAGGAGAGGGAAAATAGGTCATTCCATCTCCTGATATTTTTGGGTGCTGACTCCTATTTTAGTCCTCCTGTTCACTTATCTGAATGTTGGGCCTAGGCTTTCCTTCACATTCCCAATCTTCCTAGTTGTCCCTTTTATTTTACTATTGTATTTGGAAAACTTCAAACATATAAAAATATTCAAAATAATACAGTGAATCCTCATGTATTCAGCACAAAACTTTATCACATATCATGCTCATTCTTGTTTTATCTATGTGGATAGTTTCAAATTTTAACATGCATGAGAATCACTTTGAGCCCTTGTTAAAATGGATTTCTGGAATTCACCTTAGAGTTTATGATTTTGTAAACCAGGATTGATGCCCAGAGAATTCATATTTCTTAACAAGGTTCCAGATGCTTCTGTTGGTCTGGGGAACCACACTTGGAGGACCACTGACCTATTACCTCCTCCTACATCAGCTTTCCCACTTCTGCTTCATTATTTTGCTGCTAAGCTGCTAAGTCACTTCAGTCGTGTCTGACTCTGTGTGACCCCATAGACGGCAGCCCACCAGGCTCCCCCATCCCTGGGATTCTTCAGGCAAGAACACTGGAGTGGGTTGCCATTTCCTTCTCCAGTGCATGAAAGTGAAAAGTGAAAGTGAAAGTGAAGTCGTGTTCAACTCTTAGCAACCCCATGGACTGCAGCCTACCAGGCTCCTCCATCCATGGGATTTTCCAGGCAAGAGTACTGGAGTGGGGTGCCATTGCCTTCTAGGAAAAATAAATCTCAGGTATCATTATTTTATCTTTAAATACTCAATATGTAACCCAGAATGTAAAGATTTTGTAAAACATACTTATGCCATTTTCTCATCAAAATATTATTCTAATATCATTGAATAACTAGTTAGTATTCAAATTTGCCTGATTGTTTCATAAATACTTTTACAGTTGGTCATTCAGTCCAAATAAGCTCTGCACAATGTATTTGGTTGATTCACCTCTTAATTCTTATCTCCACTCTAAGGGTCTACAACTATGATCCATATCCTGTATCAGTAAATAAAATTTTATTGGAATACAGCCATATTCATTCATTTAAAATTGTTCATAACTGTTTTCCAACTACAACAGTGGAGTTGAGTGGTTGTTTTGTGTAATATAAGGCCTGCAAAGAAAGAAGTATTTATTTGTTCCTTTACAGAAAATATTTGCTAAGCCCTTGCCTCTATATCTCCCCTGTCCTATTTTTTCTTTGAATATATTTGTTGAAAAAACCAGGTCATCTTTCCTCCAGAGTTTCTCCATATTCTACATTTTGATGATTGCATCCCTCCCCCATTGTTAGTTATCATGTTCCTCTGTCCCCTGTACTTCTTATATACCCACACACAGACCAAACGAAAGGGGTTGAACAGATTCAGGTTCAATACTTGGCAAGATTTGATTACTGGATTCAAGTTTTATCAGTCTGATCCATCTCTTTTCAAGTTTATAACCATGTTTTCACCTAATGATTTTAATAGCTACTAATCATCATTGCCTTGATTCATTGTTTCATTCAGTTCAGTTCAGTTCAGTTGCTCAGTCATGTCCAGCTCTTTGCAACCCTGTGGACTGCAGCACACCAGGCCTCCCTGTCCATCAACAACTCCTGGAGATGACTCAAACTCATGTCCATTGGAGTCGATGATGCCATCCAACCATCTCATCCTCTGTTGTCCCCTTCTCCTCCTGTCTTCAATCTTTCCCAGCATCAGGGTCTTTTCCAATGAGTCAGTTCTTTGCATCAGGTGGCCAAAGTATTGGAGTTTGAGCTTCAGCATCAGCCCTTCCAGTGAATATTCAGCATTGATTTCCTTTAGGATGGATTGGTTTGGCCTCCTTGCAGTCGAAAGGACTCTCAAGAGTCTTCTCTAACACTACAGTTCAAAACCATCAATTCATTGGCACTCAGCTTTCTTTGTAGTCCAACTCTCACATCCATACATGGCTACTGGAAAAACCATAGCTTTGACTAGACAGACCTTTGTCAGCAAAGTAATGTCTCTGCTTTTTAATATGCTGTCTAGGTTGGTCATAGCATTCCTTCCAAGGAGCAAGTGTCTTTTAATTTCATGGCTGCAGTCACCATCTGCAGTGATTTGGGAGCCCAAGGAAATAAAGTCTGTCACATGTTTCCATTGTTTACCCATCCACTTGCCATGAAGTGATGGGACCAGATGACATGATCTTTGATTTTTTGAACATTTAATTTTAAGCCAACTTTTTTCACTCTCCTCTTTCACTTTCATCAAGAAGCTCTTTAGTTCCTCTTTACTTTCTGCTATAAGAGTGGTATCATACTGCATACCTGAGTTATT
>NW_017189516.1:48373429-48409461 GCF_001704415.2 Capra hircus
TCCATTCTCAAATTCCTTCCTGTGGCTTCTGTGAAGCCATCCTTGTAATTGATGTTCTCCATCATGACTCGCTATGCGCTATGTGGTTACCTAGTGAGAGTTTTATTTGTTTGGATTCTTTTAGGCATTTTAGGGGTTCGTCGTACCTCTTGTCTTCGCTTTTTAATTTTATATTTGTTATTTTGAGGATGGGCTGCTTTTTGGGTTGCTGGTGTTTGGATTCCACCTATACATTCTATTGCATCATCACGGATTCTATAGCTAGTTATACACACAATCCATCTTTCACAGTAATTTACATGCCTTCCTTTCTGATGTGCTTCCTTTCGTGGGGACTGGAGGCATAGTTCTGATTCAGCCAAAATTCATTGATTGACCTAAGCCCTCATTTTGATGACACGCGCCCACCCTGCCCAAGGTCCTGGAACCTGGGGCATCTGTGCATCTGGGTTTGTGCTTGTTTCTTTGCAGGTTGTCAATGATGAGCCAGTATACATCTACTTCCAGTTGATTTATGTCTAATGGGTGAATCTTTGGTGAAGAGAGCTTCGCATCTTGTCGGGTGGCCGATAGCATGATGGAGTGGTTTGTGTGCAGATGATGCCTGTAGAGTCCTTAATAGAATCTACGTAAATTTTCCCTCAGGTAGATCGAGCTATGGGCGTGCCTGAGTCTGGTTTGTCCTCACATGGTCGGGCGATAATGCAACTTCTCTTTGCTGGTATTAGGGATTTAATGATGCCACATGGGTCTAGCAGGAGAAGGGTGGTTGTTTTGCTGCATAAATAGTCGTATCGATAGGACATCATGGTGTATAGTTCCATCTTTTTTTATCTTACAATGAGCTAGGTGTATGGATCCGTCTGAATTACTCCTCATATCAATTCAATCATGCTATAAGATGGACTAATGAGTGGTGCAATATGTCGTATGTTCTTACCATTGGTCGAGCCTCAGGGATTGGTCGGCATGTAGCGAGCTGTTTTAATCGCTCGTGAATTTCTTGTCCAGTCTTCTGTTTGAGATACGGTCTGGATACCGTGAGCCATTTGCCTCTTTGTACTCTAGTTCAATCATCGAGCGTTCACCAAATCTTTTGCTACCCTGTTTTATCTGCTTTTCCCTCATTCTTTAGTCCACGTCATCTGGAGGAGACTAGTGCAATCAGTTGTAACACTCGGAGTAATTCAGTTTTTTGATTAGGTCAATTAATGTGAGTATCTATACACCAGTTTGAGTGATTGCTAGCGGTAACCTACTCGTGTCTGTCCTGTTAGTATAGAGATTTCTTCGCGGTGGCGGTGTAGTGTTGACCCAAAGATTTTTGATCTTGCATCCTCGATGCTACTTCTTTGTACTTTATATATGATGTTGTTGTGGCAGGAGTGGGTCTTTATGTCGGTATTGAACTTCATTCTTCAGCCAGCTGACACATTAGTCCTAGCAGGTGTGCTTCCTTCCAATTTTTTATAGTGCGTCCATGTCTCTTTCTGTTTATCCACTTGGCTGTGGAGGTTTCCTTCAGGTGGGCAGGTAGTTGCGCGTTTGGCGCTAAGGGTGGTTGGGTTCTAGTTTCTTATCATACAGCTGGGCAAGGAGTTATTTTATTGCAGCGACTTTTTGTCTCGTCTGTGACTAATACTGTCGTATGCTATTCCGTAGCATAGACAACTGCTTTCTATGACAGCTGAACGCGTGCTGCAGCAAGGAAACCTTCCTCTCCAGGTGACCAGTAGCATTTGGCTTTTATTGAGTCCCTGGGCTCCTCACTGCCCCCTAACTACCTTGGTCTACATGGGAGACATAAACGCACTTGCCTGCAGGAGCTGGGTAGGAAGAGAATTGAGTGAAGTGAGTTGAGAGTGGTGGAGTGGTGGAGAGTGAGGAGAACTGGAAAGGGCAAGTCCCCCCTCACACGGTTTACAGGGGGTACATCTCCTCAACCCCACCATTTGTGCCCATGCAGGAATGAGGGCCCAGTGTTGCCAGATCCTCCAATTTAGCGAAAGAAGCCAGAAATCCAACATTTGAAGGTGAAATATAGAGGTTTCACAATGTTGGCAAATACTTCAGATTCTGTTGTTGTAAAATTTGTACTGGGCGACAGAAAACAAATCTGTGACTGAATGCTGTTTATGGGTTCCAGGCTTGCAATATCTGGTCTCTCCTCACACCCATCCCTGCTTAGAGTACCCTCCCTGCCCCTTGTGCCCCTTGCCCTCAGTTCTCAAGGCCCAGCTGAAATCCCATCAAGTTGGCCAAGCCCTCCCTGGCCACTTCAGTCTACCCCAGCTTCCTGTGACATTTAACCTTCAACATCATGTCCCTGTGCCCAGCTGGGATGCTTGCAGAGGCAGCTGAGCGAGGAGGTTAGGGTTAGAGGTGTGGGACTCTAATTGGCTGCCTAGATTTGAATACCTGGAGAAGGCAATGGCCTCCCACGCCAGTGCTCTTGCCTGGAAAATCCCATAGACAGAGGAGCCTGGTAGGCTGTAGTCCATGGGGTCACTAAGAGTCGGACACGACTGAGCGCCTTCACTTTCACTTTTCGCTTTCATGCATTGGAGAAGGAAATGGCAACCCACTCCAGTATTCTTGCCTGGAGGATCCCAGGGACGGGGAGCCTGATGGGCTGCCGTCTCTGGATCACACAGAGTCGGACACGACCGAAGCGACTTAGCAGCAGCAGATTTGAATAACAGGCTTCCACGTTGGCTCAAACACTAGAGGTGTGGGTCAGGAAGATTCCCCTGGAGGAGCACATGGCAACACACTCCAGTATTTTTGCCTGAAAAATCCATGGACAGAGACGCCTGGCAGGCTACAGTCCACAGGGTCACAAAGAGTCAGACATGACTGAGTGACTAACACTTTATCTACTTATTAGCTGTGTGATCTTAGGCAAATTTTCTGCCTTCTCTGTGACCCAGTTTCTTCTCATGGGTTGTTATAAGGATTAAATGGATAAGCCATAAAAAGCACTTGGAATAGTACCTGGTTTATATAATAAACACTCAGTAAATGTTAGCTGTTCTTATCATGACTGCTTGGGGTCATTCACTGGCCGTGTACATGCTCAGATTGTGCCTGTTGAACGATAAGCTCAGAGAGGGCAGGAAGCATGTCTTATACCTTCTGTACGCTTCCTCATCTGCACCCCCCCACCCCGAAACAATCCCTTAACACCTAGTCCACACAGCCAGATACACAATCAATGCTTGGGGAAATGTTGGTTGTAACAGATTGAATTCAATCAGAAAATATATATTGTAGATGAACTCTGTGTCAGGCACGATGCTAGGTGTCAGCAGCAAGACTTAGGGGCACCAACACTCACTGTGGGGTTAGGCGCCCCCAGGTGCTCCCTCCTAGGAGCCTGAGCACCTGGCAACTACTTCACCTTCCTGACCTTTATTTTAGCATCTTTGATATTAAGAACACCCACCAAGTGATGTTGGTGGAGGCACTGGGGGTGAGGTATGAGTGTCAAGTCTCAACCTCAGTAGCCATTTTCTTTGAGATTCAATGAAGTATTCAAGTGTGGGTTCTTGGAAGAAGAGTGGCATCTCTCCTGATGGGAGTCTGGCAGGTTGGCCTCCTCTCACCAGTGCCCTCTGGCTCTGAGCCTGTAGAAGTTCATCTGTAGGTTATCTCCTTACCCCAGGTGTCATCTCCAGACCTCATTCTCAAAGAACACACTCCCCTAAGGGTGAGGGTGAGGAAGCAGACTAGACTAGATCAGATGAAGGGGCTTACCTCATAGCTAACTTTCAACTGAGTTTTAGACACTGCCCTTTCAAAAGTTCTTGACTGATTTTTATATCATCTAAGTAAGTGCTCCTGATGGAATTACTCTCCAGTCCTCGCTCCTTCGCAACCCATAGCAACTCAAAAATATATTCACAAAATATATTATACTTTGTACCACCCATATGTATATAGGAGTTCCCTGGTGATACAGTGGTTAAGAATCTGCCTGCCAATGCAGGGGACACAGGTTCAATCCCTGGTCCAGGAAGATTCCACATGCCTAGGGGCAAATAAGCCAGTGCACCCCAGCTACTACGAGCCCATGCTCTGGAGCCCACATGGCGCAGCAAGAGAAGCCACCACAGTGAGAAGCCTGAGCACCACAAACCAGAGTAGTCCCTACTCGCTGCAGCTAAAGAAATCACACACACAGTAATTGAAGACCTGCATAGCCAAAAATAAATAAATAATAACAGTAAAAAATATTCATTCCTTTCCTTTCCCTTCATTATGTGATGTAATTCGACTTTCTCAGCCCCTGCTCCAATACAGCCCCAAACTCAGCATGCTATAATCAACGCTGGACCAGTTCACTTTCATCCTTTCTCTTTGCCCTCTAGAGGAAGATGGCAATATAGAGATTTATCCTCCTCGCATACCCTATGTGAATTTTGCCTCACTCCCTTGGACACTAGAAGTACCTATAGGCATTGCGTTCAAAGGATCTTTTTCATCTGTTGCATGCTTACGTGTCTGTGTGAGAGAGAGAAAGACACATCTAGCACAATGCCTGGCCTGTGAGCAGTGTCAAAATATGGTGGCCACCCTTCCCCCATCGCACGCTTCACATTCTGAGGCCTCAGAGAGGAGAGAGATGCCATCCACCCCACCCAAGACCTCAGTCCAAAGGGGAAGAGCCAGACACACTCACCTATGCTTCGGTGGAGATCTTTACCAAGTGTTGGCTACAGAAGCAGAGAGGAGGAGGAATGTGGTATGACCTGGGGCTAGCATGAAGTGCTGGCACAGAAAGTGCCATTTGAGCTGTGTGTCTGAGGGTTCCTGGGCCAAGGGCGAGAGGCATCAGGTGGCTCACAGTGCCCAAGCAGGGTGGGTATGAGGAAGAGGGCTGGGAGGTGACAGAGTTGGGACCAGACTGTTACTGGACTGGAAAGCCGAGGGAAAGAATTTGGACTTCATCCTGTAGGCAGGAACGAGCCCTCAGAGGTTTTATAAGCAGGAGGAGTAACCTGATCAGAGCTGTGTTTAAGGAAGATTAATTAAAAATCATGTCTAGCGTGTTTAATTCCTAGCTAGCCCTGGGCTTTGGAAGAGACAGGAGAGGAGGACAACAAGGCCCCAATGAACAGGCACTTCACAAAATTCTGTCCAATAAACATATAAAAAGATGTCCAGTGCTACTGAGATGCAAATTAAAGCAACAATGAGATACCATATTTGGCCTATCAAATTAGCAGGGATTAAAAACACTTGATGCTGTGGAGGGTTTTTGTGAGACCATCCTTAGTGGCCCACTGTGGGGAGGAGGGGTTGGGGCGACAGCCGCAAATCTCTCTGACCTTTCGGAAGGGCGGTTGGATAAGAGATACAAGAAGCTTGTTAAAAGTGCACGTTGTGTGACCCAGAAATTCCACTTCTACGTATTTATTATCCTAAAGAAATCATTGTTGATGGGAGCAAAAATGTTTGCCCGAAAGTGCCCCCACCCCATGTGTTACTGATGAAAGCCTATTACTGGATCGAATGGGAAAACTGACGGCAGCCTCTGATGCTAGACTTCAACATTTCTGAATCCTCAAAGGCTGCAGGTGGGAGAGAAAACCATAATTTCTTTTTTTAAACTGCCCATGGGGTGTTGCCAAAGTCTCTAAAGGGAGCCATTGAAATTTTCCCTGGGGGCAGACGATGCCTTTGTTCCTTTCAGGAGCCTCAAACAGACCTCTTGGTCATGCAGACGCACCTCAAGTACCTATTCATTGTCTTAGGAGGCCCTGACTCCAAATGCGGATGCTCTAAGCAGTGCTGGTAGCCACTCTGTTTAATAATGTAAAACGCCGGCCTTGCCTTGGGCTGGGCGGCATCTTTGTAGAATCTCTTGTGATGGTAAACGATTTCAGCTTCCTTTGGCCAGGCTTTGAAATAGCTAGGGGGCAGGTGGGTTGGGGGTTGGTGACGCTTGGGTCTGAGGAGGATAGGGTCCCAGCAAAACGTGGCGGCAGCCTGGGTTAAAGACCCAACCACCAGCAGTGATCCCTGGGAAAGGGCAAAGACTCAGAGCCTTGAGGATGCTACCAATTGGAATTTCCCTAAGCCAATGTGATCCCAAGAGAGCATTTCAAGTGGTACATGGAGGGAAAAGAAGTTTGATACTTGCTTAGGGTGAAGTTTAAATTTTAAAAGGCAGTAGTGGAGCACTGATAGAAAGATCCATGTTAGAGGAAATACTAGGATAGGTGAAATATGAATACAGCAAGTCTTGAAGGTGGTTGCAATTCACTAAAGTTTGGGGAAAGCTATTCTGTGTGTCTTGAAGTCACTGGTAAAGTTGGTCAACTGTGAGAGTGAAAGCAGCTCTTTTGCCCCTTTCCTGTTTACCCGCCTCTGTCCCCCTCTAACCTTAAGAACCTAATTATAGAAATGAGATCACTAGGCAATTTAACCTAACTCCTGACTTATGCTCTTCTGAATGCACATTATGTCTTGCCTAACCTGTTGATTGTTTTCCTAGATCTACCCACAACAGCCCCCTAAGGAATCCTGCAGGCAGATAACCAGGGCAAGATAGCATCTGAAGAGAGTCAGCCAGTCTGCACACAATAGACATTGATGCAGAACCCAACCTCTTGCCTAGATGATTCACTGTCATGGCTGAACAGAATGTTAGGAGTTGGTCTCTGGACATGAGTCCACTTTTTCGCCATATTGCCAGCTTTTCTGATTAAAGCACCTTTCTCTTCTACTGACACTTACCTCTTGAATTATTGGCTTTGGGGCAGTGTTCAGTGTGCAGCCAAGCCTGAGCTCAGTAACAGCAGGCCAGGCTTAGTGGTATGTTGTCTACATGTACCCAGGAGCACAGAAATGATTGAAGCAACATGGGGGCAGAAGTAGGGATGAGGATCAGAGGGGACAGAGGCTGCAGGTGACAAAGGACAAGCAGAAGGGCAGAATCCCCAGGACAGGAGCATTGTGAGCTCAGGGAGGGCTCTTAGGCACCTTTGGACACCCAGATGGACTCTCAGATTACGGTTGTTAAGAGTGATCATGAAAGGCTAGAGAACTTGGAGATGCTCAGGTCTTAAATGCATAGGATATTCAGGCAGATGGTCAGGCAATCATTCAACATTATGGTTTACAAGTGTTTCTGATGATGTAGAGAGATGTCAGGGAGAGATTGTGGGGTGAAAAAAAGGAACAAAAAATTGTAGTACAATATGACTTCAATTGTCTTAAAAAAAAAAAAGACTAGAAGGAAATACACCAAACCTCATTATCAGTGAATGTCACCTGGGTGGAAACCTGGAAGAAGAGCCCTGGTTTGCCAGTCAGAGAAGTTCAAAGGACAGCCATGATTGAGTCAGGGATGGAAGAAATAGAAGTTTACCAGGCAGCGGAAGAGTATGGCAAAGGCCAAGTACGTGAGAAGTCTAACATGCTGGGTCACAGATGCTGGTCAAGATCAGATCTCTGTGACTTCTCAGAGACCTCTAGGCACTGAATGGAGGATCTATTTATAGAGAGTTAGAAAAGGGGGAGAGCAGTTAGAAGTTGATGACAGACGTACAAGAGAGGTAACAAGGGTCTGCCCTCCTATGAGGCAGTGGAAAGAGAGGGAGCAGAGAACTCAGGAGATATCAAGGAGGTACGTGGACAACAAATGTTGCCTGCCATTCCAACATACAAGGAATGTTGCTCACCCTTAAGCCATCAGTCACTGCAGCATCCTGCCCCCATCCATGGTATGCCCTGAGGGGATTCAGGATGGAAAAGAAAATAGGACCTAGATAGTTAAGATGCGTAACTGAGGAATAATTTCACCGACCCCAGAAGCTTGTATCTTCCCATACAAAGAATAGCTCTATAATCATTAACTTGAAAAGATGTCTGAGGATTTTTTTTTCTGATTATCAGCAATCTTTTGATATTCAGTTATGTATTTTTTCTGGAAAAAAAAAAAACTCCTATTTATCCTGGCTCCTCCCTTTTGTCTTCAGAGCAGTTCCTCAGAGAGCTTGAGAGGCTGTCTCCTTGACTATACTCCTCAGCGGTGATGGTGCTTAGTCACTCCATCATGTCCAACTCTTTGCAACCCCATGGACTGTAGCCCTGGACAGAGGGTGAGATGGTTGGATGGCATCACCAACTCAATGGATATGAGTTTGAGCAAACTCTGGAAGTTGGTGATGGACAGGGAAGCCTGGCATGCTGCAGTCCATGGGGTCACAAAGAGTTGGACTCGACTGAGTGACTGAACTGAACTGGACTGTAGCCCACCAGGTTCCTCTGTCTATGGATTTCCCAGGCAAGAATACTGGAGTGGGTTGCCATTTCCTTCTCCAGGGGATCTTCCTGACCCAAGGATTGAACCTGAGTCTCCTGTGCTTCCTGCATTGGTAGGCAGAATCTTTACTACTGGTTCACCTGGGAAAGCCTCAGTAAGGTCCCAAATAAATCATAACTCACAGCCTTTAGGTTTAAGGTTGTGTATTTTTCTTCAGTTGATAGGTCTAACAAATTGGTAACAAACTGTTATGTGGGTGAGGGGAGGGTGGCCTGAAGGTGGACTCCCAAGTGTCTGTGAGGGTTCCAACCCTTGGTTGGAAGTGGGAGGTCTGATTCGAGGCACAGCCGATGCAGGGCCACACCAAGAGAAGGCAGAAGCAATTCTCACATTCTTACAGCTTCAGTAGCAATGAAGAAACAGAGTTCCTCCCAACACCACTGGGGAGGGGCTCTGATTGGCTACCTTAGGTCACGTGTATACCCTCTCTGGCCAAGCAGACTGGATCTATTACCCAAAGAAAGAGAAAAACGGGTGCAGAGAGGATAAAACTAATAATCACCACATATTCTCTGAACTCAACAACTAGAATTAAGGTGAAGTCTCCCCTCTCTGCCCCTCTACAGCCTACAAAGAGGCTGTGCTGCACTAAAGAACATTTCCCTCTGAACATATCTGTCTACAGGAGCAGCGGTGGGGAGGATCTGGGCTGTCTGAGACATAGGTTGGGCCCCAGCATGGAGCACAGCATCTGGCATGTAAACAGGGCCTTGGCAAATGCTGACTGCGTGGATGGCTTACATTTGAAGTGCTCCTTGTGCTTTACAAAGTGCTTTTCACATCTGTTACATCATTGAAGCCACACTACTGACCTGGGCGGGGGGGGGGGGGAGGTATCTTAAGGCCTCCGTTGGATAAGTGGGGAAGCTGAGATGCTAAGAAAGGGGAATGGCCAGTATAAATGGCCGTATGTGTATATGTATATGACAGGGCTGGGGTGTGGTCTTGGACATTCTGCTGTCAAGACAGTGGTGTCCAATTCCAATTCCTCGTTTTGAGCCTGCACTCCTCTGGCTGCAGTTTCCTCACCTGCATCGAGTAGAGGCTGGACTAGAAGGACTCAGCCGTAGCATTCTGTCAGTGGCTGTCTGGCGCTCCCCCGCCCTCCCTCACACCTCCACTGCAGCAGCTGCCTCACACCTGGGATCTGCCCCTAGGAGGATAAGTGATGCTTGGGAGCAGGGGCAGGGAGAGGTGACAGTGCTGGCCAGGCCCCAGTGGAGGCTGAGCAGTTAGAGGACTCATTAGATGTTAATGAACTGCAATTGAGTGTATTGATTACCTCTCAAATCATTTCCTCCTAATTTATTCTTCCAGGGTCAGCAGGCCCTTGGTTTCCCTAGGCTTTCTGCCCACCTTCCTAACCAAACAGTTAAGGGCTTCAGGTGGGGCTGCCAGGCTCAAGGGGTTGAAGGGGGCAGCAGAAGGGGGGAACACTTCACCTGCATTTCTCACCTGGTCAGGACCAGTTTCCTCCTAGCAGCGCTGTCCACAGGGGCCCATGCTCAGTGTCATGCTCTGCTGTTTCTGCTTCAAAATTCTTAAATTTTGTCAAGAGGTCCTGCATTTTTATTTTGCAATGGGGCCTTGCAAATCATATAGCATATAGTCATGGGCAGAGGACTAAATGGTTGGATGGCATCACCGATTCAACAGACATGAACTTGGGCAGACTCCAGGGGATGGTGCAGGATGGAGGAGCCTGGCATGCTGTAGTCCATGAGGTTGCAAAGAGTTGGACATGACTTAGCTACTGAACAACAACAACATAGGATTGAACGCAGTCAGGTAACTGGCACCCACTAGAGCATGCACAATGGCAGTCCTGGCTATCAGGTCCTTTTTAAGCCAATGGAGTTTGGTCCCTTGGATTGATGCCCAGAGATGGGAATACATTTGCCCAAAGTCACATAGCCCAGCTAGTCAGTGGCAGTGTGAGGACTGGAACACAGACTGCCTTTAATTTTTCTCTTCTATAGACTCACTCCAGATCTCAACACCCCCCAAGCTTCTCTAGAACAAGTCTTTGGACTAGATCGCTTCTGTCACCCTTATTTGACAAATGATCTTGTAAATGCTCATGGCTGGAAATCTTTGAGGAGCTTCAGCCCTCCCACCACCACTCCCATTGGATGAGACAGGCTCTTTCTAGCTTCCCTCCTAGGTGCCCATGTTTGCTTACCTCCAGTGTCAGAGAGCTCATTACCTCACATGACAGACCACTGTTAGACAACTATAAGTTTTAGGAAAGTGCTTTAAGAAAAGCATATAACAGTTTACCTCCTTATAGTATTTTCCCTTTGGTACTAGTTAGCCTCTTGAAAAACACCTGAATTAAGTCAGTACCATCTCCTCTCAACATCCCCAAGTTGTAAGCCAGCAGAGCAGCTTTTCCAAAGATGGGGAGTAGTGGAGGCAATCTGTCCATCTTGGGCTCCATTAGCCCAAGCCATCAGAGTGTCCAATGGGGAGGCATAGAAAGGGGCATCACTGTTGAGATCATTTGGTTTGTGGGAGAGCCTCTGGCCAGGAGCCAGTGCCCTTGGATATGAGGAGTAGGGTAAGCTATGGGGCTGTGAGATTTCCCAGTTCCCCCACCCTTCTGTGAAGTCTGCCTGGATTTGTCACAAAAATGACACAGAAGGAATGGAAACTAGGGCACGGGAGGGCCCTGGAGGCCTCAAAAGTGTTTTTAGGGAGAAGGACGCATCCGTGCTGCCTCTCTTTCCCAATGGATGGAGATCCTATGGGCCGGAGCTGCAACAGGAGGCCTCCAGCGGCTCTGCTCCCGGAAGGGCTGCCTGACTGTGAGGTGTGGGTTGCATCTGAGTAGGTGCCATAGATAGTTCTCTGGCCCCGTGTGTTCCACCTTGGCTGCTCATTAAAACCATCTGGGAGCTGTTTCAAAGCACCTGTGCTCAGTCACATCTCCAGAGACTTAAATTTTATCAGTTTGAGATGTAGTCCAGGCATCAGCATTTTGAAACAGTTCCCCTATGAGTCTAACGTGCAGCTGAGGCTGGGAATCATTCACCTAAAGCAGAGTTTCTCCAACTTTAATGTAAAGACAATGCAGGGATCTCTGTTGAATGAGGATTCAGATTCAGTAGGTCTGGGGTGGGGCCTGGGAAAGCTTCCAGGGAATGTCCCTGTTGCCCACTCCAGATAGCACTCTGAGATGTGTCTAAAACAAGAGCGCCCCTGGATGTCTCTGAAATCTGGAATTCGGAAGAGTGAGGCCTGAAGCTTGGAGATGGTCTT
Source organism: Capra hircus (assembly GCF_001704415.2). Taxonomy (NCBI): domain Eukaryota; kingdom Metazoa; phylum Chordata; class Mammalia; order Artiodactyla; family Bovidae; genus Capra; species Capra hircus. The sequence goes on from NW_017189516.1 coordinate 48,385,023, forward strand.
GACCTCTGAGGATGCTGCAAGCCTTTGTGGTATGAGAAGCTAGGCCCAGTTCATCTAGACAAGTTTTAGGTTTGGTCCCAAGCAGTAAGAACCAAGTAAGAGGATATTTATCGTCAGCACAGGAAGCTCTGTGAGCCAGTCCTTCGGCATGCAGAATTTGCCTCTAGAAGCCAAAAACAGCTTCCAGTCTTCTTATTCATTGATCCAAGGAGCCTAGGCATGCGCCGGTCCACCCCCCCCTTCCAATGGTCAGCACCACTGGAACCCTAGATCCTCTGCCTCCCTTAGGAGTGAAGTGCCTTTGAGCCTCCTGCAACCCCCCTAAACCTGGCCCCCAAGTCAGGCCTCTGGTGGCACTGAGTGGCAGAGGGCCCAGATGTACCTTGCTTTGCTCTCTTGGGCTGTCACTCTTCCCAGGGGCCAATTAAGCCAGTGTTTTGTCCCTGGGCAGTGGAGGCAGGTGTCCCTGGCACTCTTCCGCTCCACACTCTATTTCTTCATCAGCTGTCTCCAGACAGCCCATGTAAAGTTGGCATTTCATGTTCAATATTCTTGATGAAAGTGGAACATCAGAACCTCAACAGGGTGGACACATGGAGACTAAGTGAGGCTCTGGCTGAAGGAGCTATCTTCTCTGAGCAAGGAATCAACAAAGCTCCTTTTGCAAGGCTGTCTCATATTATTATTGTCATTATTTTTGTTGTTGTTATTTTCTTCCATTGCATCTAAGTACAAATAATAAGTCATGTCTTGCTTTCTTACATATATTTCATCATCTTCTTGCTGATAGCAATCTTTGCTTCTTGTTATAGTAAATATTGCTTGGCACTGTTAGGAGGCATCAAGGCTTTAAGCTTCTGGCTGTCTGCTCTCTGGCTCACAACGTAGGTGTTAGGAAGAAGATTGTATTATCTCCTCACACACCTGTTTTGCCATTCACCTCACTTCTGCAGCAAAACTTGGGCTATTAATGCCATGGGGAATTGGCTTTCCTGTAATGTCACTTTCTCTCTCTACTTCTCTTAGGGCTCCAGAGAAAAACAGTTTTCTGGTCTGCCAGCCCTGGGCTGTTACCATCCACACAACTCCCTAGGGCCCAGGTGAAGAGAGGATATGCATGATCCTCCCCTCACGTGTTCATTCATTCTTTTGTTCTGTCATCAGACATCTGTCAAGCACCTAGTGTGGGACCAGCCCATGGCTGGGTCCATAAATGCACAGCTCCATGGGACACTCCCTGGCCTACCAGGGCTCCTGTTCTGCTGGGGGAATGATCCCATTACAGAACCATCAGCATGATAGCAGGAAGGCAGAGGCACCATGGAGGGCTGCAGCAGAGGTAAGGGAGATGTCAAGTTCCTGGAGAGGACGCTATTGAACCTCAATCTTAAAGCTCACGTAGGATTGAAATGTCATTGTGTCCCTATTAAATGTTCCTTCAAGACCAATCTGAGGCTCTCAAGAAATGAATGGTCCTGAGAGGGGAGGACATGTGCCCAGAGCACTATCCACTTCTGGTTTGACCCCTGGCCTTGCGATTGACCTACCGTGTGACCTGGTACAGGCTGCAGTCCCTCTCTGGCCTCTGAAAAGTGAAAGTGTTAGTCTCTCAGTAGTATCTGCCTCTTTTCAACTCCATGGACTGTAGCCCATAAGGCTCCTCTGTCGATGGGATTCTCCAGGCAAGAATACTGGAGTGGGTTACCATTCCCTTCTCCAGGGGATCTTCCCAACCAAGGGATAGAACCTGGGTCTCCTGCATTGCAGGCAGATGCTTTACTGTCTGAGCCACCAGGGAATGACATATCAGCCCCACCACCTCTTAGAACTAGGCATATCCACATCCCTCCACGAGGGGCAGGTCCTCCAGGAGGTAGGAACCACCACAGAGAGGCTTCTCTCCTGGGTGGAAGATGTCTGTGATAATGGCTCTGTCCTGGTGCAGAGAGGGACAGATCCTTGCACTCAGAGGGTTTCAACACTGATACGAAGAAAGGAGTGAGGAGACAGCAACTCTGACCTCCAAAGAAAACCCAGGCCTGCCAGCATTGGGCCCTTGGCAAAAGTGGGAGGAGAAAAGAAAGAGCATTCATGGGGACAAGCAAAATGGAAGGCATATCCACATGCATGATGGCATCAACTCTCTAAGCTACCTCTGTGAAGCAGAAGGAAGCATACCCACTTTGCCAGTGAGGAGCCTGCCATGTAGCTAGGTTTGCATAACACAGCAGCGTGCAGCGCAATGGGGACAGGCGTGAGTTCTGGCTCAGACTTCAGCTGGGTTGGAAGCCTGGCTCCACATCTTGTTAGCTGGGAGTCCTTGGACAAGTTCTTTAACCTCCACTTTCCTTGACTCTAAAATGGACGTAATAATACTGCCAACCATGCTGAGTATTAAATGAGATAATATATGAAAATAACTTGGCTGGCACATAGAAAGTGTTCAAAAATCATTGTAACTACTGCCTGAGGTCACAGAGTCACTGCACGGCAGGGCTACAATTGAACTGAGGCTGATACCGAAGTCAGTGTCCTGTGTAGGGCTCTGGGTCCTCATGTCCTTGCTTGCTCACTGAAACCACCACTCTAACTTTTCTTTTGAGCTCGACTGAGTGAAGCAGCAGTTAGGGACTCCTTCCGCCTGGTGGACCTACTGAAACTGGATGCTAGACTTCAATGCAGAGCTAGAAATGCTGGAAGGAAGGAAGCAAAGCAGGGCTAGAGGTGATGGAAATTTCTGGGAAGAGAAGGGCAGCTATTTCAGAGACTGCTCTCAGGATTACCATCTAATATCCACTCCCCACCTCTTCTCTAGTGACAATGCCTCAATGTTATCCATGGTGGCAATGCCTCACCAGAAGACTATGTTTTCTAGCTTCTCATATAACATGTGACTAAATTCTAATCAATGAAATAGAAAATGAATGTGGGACTTCTAAAGAGGCTGCTTGGAAGCTGACTCAGCTAGGATATGTGCCCTTGCCCCTTTCTGTTATCTAGAATGGTGATATGATGACTGGAGCTCCAGCAGCCATTTTGAACCCTGATGAGACCTGAAAAATTAAGCTGGTGGTAGGTTGTTAGAACAGAAAGCTGGAAGGACTCAAGGTCCTTGATGACTTCACAGGGCCACTGCACCACCCCTGAACTGCCTACCTCCAGGCTTCTTGCACATGAAACTATAAACCACTGAGTATTTAATGCAATTTCTGATTCAAAAAGCTTCATGGGGAAGGAATAATTTTCATGGACTCCTAGGATAAGTTATTCAGGCAGAAGAAACAGGTAGTCTAAGCCTTGGGAGTTTGTCATGTGTGACAGTTGATAGAGTTGGCAGGGGTAACCAAGAAGGTGGGATGTAGAGTGGACACCCTGGGTTCTGGCCACAGAAGCCTCCTGGCTAAACACACCATACACTCGCTCCATAGTGTGGCCACCTGGCACCTCTTGAATAACTCTTGGACCAGCAGCTTTCATTCTAATGCTTCATGAGCTCATCTTTTCCTTTAGAGTGAATCAGAATTAATGCTCTTTTCAGGTAGCCAGGTGTTAATGATCTCCATTTCCCAGATGAGGAAACTGAGGATTTAGGAGGTATGTTGGCCTGGCCTAGGTTACACAGCTAGTGATGACAGAGCTGGGATGTGAATCCAGGTGGGCCTGGGTCCATTGCCCTTTTTCTACTACTGGTTCTCAAACTCTAGCATACAGCAGAGTCACCAGAAGGGCTTGTTAAAACACAGATTGCTGGATCCTACCCCAAAGTTTGATGCAGTAGGTCTGGGACAGAGTCAAGAGTCTGCATGCTAATAAGGTCCCAGGGGATGCTGATGCTGCTTGCCTGCAGACTTACTTGGAAAACCACTAGGTTGGAGCATTGCTGGGACAGGAATCTCCTTGTGCCAGGCGTGGAGTAGGCGCCTGCAGGCTCAAGCTGAGAGTAACAGCGAGTGGGCTGGCACAGAGAAGCAGGGAGGGCAGGCAAGCAGGAGAGCCTGGGCAGACCTGAAGATCTGAGAAGGAAAGGGAGGAGTGAGGAGCATGCCTGGCCCCCTGGGTCCTGGGGCCACCAGAGGCTCTTTGGTGGTCAGGGTGCTGGCCTGAGCATGAGGGCAGCCTGGGGCCAGCGAGGGAAGGGTTTCTGCCTTGCTTAGTCACTTTGTTAGTGAGCCCCTCTCCTCACACCACCTTCTCTGTAGTGAAAAGAAAATAACTTAAGAGCTTGGCTGAGTTTGGCAGACAGACTTCATAGGACACTAGGAGTCTGGGGAGAGTCCAACAAGGCCACATTGGCTTCCAACACTCTTCTGAGTGTGAGGAAGCCCTGGACAATGTCACAGTCAAGCTTCCCCTTCCTTGTCTAGGAATTCCTCTAATGCCAAGGAAGGCAGACTCAGGCAGCCTGCAGGAAGGAGCCTGAAACTCACCACTATTGTTTGTTGGGGCCTTTCTGGACTTCAGTTTGCTCATCTGTAGAATGAAAACTGGGCTTCCCAGGTGGTGCTGGTGGTAAAGAACCTGCCTGCCAATGCAGGAGACATAAGAGACATGGGTTCGATCCCTGGGTCGGGAAGATCCCCTGAAGGAGGGCATGGCAACCTACTCTAGTATTCTTGTCTGGAGAATCCCATGGACAGAGGAGCCTGGTGGGCTATAGTTCATGGGGTCATGAAGAGTCGGGCAAGACTGAAGTGACTTAGCAGGCACACATGCACTCAGAATGAAAACTAACACTCTTCATCCATCCTTCCTACCTCTAACAGTGGTTACTGAGGCTCCTACAAGACGAGATGCATGGAATACTTCCTTAAAAACCTCCACTAGGTTCTCTGCTGACAGCCCGGAGTGGGCTGGCCCTGCGGCAGCTTCTCCCTCTTGCTATCAATAAGCTTCCCACCTTAACCCTGACTTTCCTGGACACCTATCACCCTTCCCCGGGTAGCCCATCGAGGCACTGTGACTTAGCGAAAGGGTGTTTCCTCTGGAGACCTGGAACTCCTGAGCCCTCATATCGACTGTCTGCCAGGCCAGGATGGGTGGCACCTGAGCTGACCCCAGGCCCAGCAGGAATGCTGAGAATTCCAAACTGTCCAGCTGCCAGCAGGTTGCTGCTGAAATGCAAACAGACACCACCTTTAGTCCCTGGGCTGGATTTCTTCGGCTCCTTGGCTCCCAGCCTCCAGAAGGGCTAACGCTAGCCCACTGGGAGGAGAGACAGGATGAGGAACGTTTTCATAGACCAGGAACTGATCTGAATCTCATTGCAAAGCTTCAACCAGATGTGAGAGATTCCAGAAGCCCCCAAGAGGTTGCTTGAACTGAAGACTATGGTGTAAATATTTTCCTACACATGCATTCAAGGGGGTTTTATTTTTGTGTCTTAAGAGTTGTGCCCTGTTGGCTTGTCAGTTTTCAGGCTCTAAATTCCTAGAAGGCAGGGAATAGATTTGCAGGAATGAGGAACTGAAAATAGTGATGGTGGAGATGACAGTGATGAGGATTAGCATGTTGGGGTTGATGCTGGTGGGCACAGACTAAGGAGATTTTAGGAAGAGGCGGTGAGGGCAGAGGTGGAGGGGCCAGAAGTGCAGGGGAGGGGGAGGTGGGTGTGAGGATGATGTAGATGGAAACAGTGAGTGAGAAAGTGATGAAGGTAATGATCTGAGTTGTCTCTATCCCTCTGAAGGCTTTTTCTTTTCTCTTTAATTTTCCCTCTTCTTTTTATATTTATCTCTTTCCCCTTTTAGAACCTCCTTCAGGGCAGGGACTGTGCCTCACTCATCTTGGTGTCCTAGTACCTAGCCCAGTACCCCTGCATAGAGAGGGTGTCCACAGTGCCTGCTGAGGAATGGAGGCGTGAGGGTGGCATGGGCAGGAGACATGGCAAGGAGGGTCATGGTGCCCAGGAAGAAGCAGCCACTTTGGAGCCTCCTGCACAGGGCAGAGGCTCCCAGAGATGAGACGCAGGCTGTCCCCAGAGGCACAGCAGATGGTGCCGCGTGCCAGTGGTGGGTGCTGAATGAGGCCCATGGTCCTGGGCCCAGGGGGCCTCCGCCAGGCAGCAGCAACAGCAGCAGCAGATTTGGGGATTTGTTGATTTGCTGAGCCTGCCTGCTGGGTGCAGCCTGTTTTTCCATAATCATCTTTTGTCTGGCCAAACAATAGAGGTGAGGGGGGCAGCCAGGCAGGTGGGACAGAGCTTGACAGGAGCGAGGAAGAGGAGAGGAGCCTCCCACACTGCTTCCAGCCAGACGCCCCCCTCCAGGCCTCCCTTCACAACTCAGGCCCTCGGCTGCAGCCCCCACGGTGACCCCAGAGGCTGTGGAGAATCATCAAGGCCCCACCCCCACCAGGCCTGGCTCACATACCTCCCTACACACCTCTTTCCCTCAGAAGCTTCCCGGCTTTTGATAAATGCGGGCCGCTTCAGCCCCCAAGGAAGGCAGACCGCTCCTGGGAGGAGCCTGTCGACATTCGACACTCCGGGAGAAGGATGGCTGGCTGGGGAGCCAGGGTGGGGGCGGGGGCAGCAGCCCAATTCCCTGTAGAACAAAAAGAGATTTCTTTCTCCCTTGCACCAGCTGCTGAGTCCCCAGCCCTGGCTCGATCATTTTTCAAATTGCAATAAATTAACATTTTCTGGAGCAAGAAAACCACACAGAGAGGCCTAATTACCAAATTTGGGGATGGCCTCCAGCCCCTCTGGGCCTGCTTCCCGCCCCCCCAGCTGGGGACTGGGGAGGACAGCCCAGGAGGAACAGCTTCTTCCATTTCACTCACACCTTTCCCTGGGCTGGCTGCCCCCCTCCCCTGCTCCTTGCGCAGCCCTGCCTGTCACCTCCTCTTTGCTGACATTCTCTCCCACCCCACAGAATGTAGTGCACGCCTGTTTCTTCCCATTTGGCAGAAAGAGGGCCGAAGGCCCTGGGAAAAGCGGGAGGAAGGTGTGTAACATAGCTGGGCCTGGTGTCAGACCCCAAGGCAGAAGTTAGAAGTCCTGACACCCTAACTCTCCAAGCCTAAAATGGAGATGTGAAACTTACAAGGAAACCTACAGACTGTCTGGATTGCTCTGCTGGCTCGGTGGGGCAGGGACTCCCTATTGTAAACCTCTCAAGGAAGACATTCCAGGAAATAACTCTGCTCTCTGGAAGTTTTCCCTTATACACAAAATCCCTCCCTATTGAGATACACAAGTGTTCACTTATCCATGATGATGTGATTGACACTGGCTGAGCGCTTGCTATGTGTCAAGCAGCATGCTAAGTGTTTTCTATGCATCATCTCACCAAATTCTCATGCCTCCACGTTGACGTCACCATCCCTGTGTGACAGATGCAGAAACTGAGGCTCAGAAAAGTGAAGTGACTTCTCCAAGCTCACACATCAGAAGGAGGTTTCCTATCCAGGCCTCCTGAGTGCCCAAGCAAGGCTTTCTTCTCCCTCAGCTGCCCCTGTTACCTTTCTCTGCCCCTCTATTCAGGGGCCCAGATACCTGCCATAGCTTTCCCCTGGAGCCCCTTTCTCCTCAGATTCAGAAATGTCCGCACACCTGAACCAGCTTCACTCGCCTGTTCCCAGCAGTCCTGCCAGGGATACCTGGTCCCCAGCCCTAGGAGTGGGGAATGGGGATCTTGGCCTCAGGATAGAATGGGGGGTTGGCTGGAGCTGGAAGCAGCAAGAAGGCCAGCATGGTGGAAGGGAAACAACTATACATGCACACACACACTGGGGTGGGTGGTGCTCAGGGTTTTGTCCCACGTGCAGATGAGTTGAGGTAAATATTTCAGAGCAGAACTGTTCTCTTGGCTTTTTCTGAGGGCAGAAGGAAAAATGGGGAGTTCTGAGGCCTGGGACCCCGGAGTCCCTCAGCTCTGACTCTGAAGGGTTACAGTTTGGTGGCCTGAAGCTCCTCACAATCTGGATCCCATGGACCTTCTGGGACTTATTTCCCACTCCTGTCTCTATACGTGCTAAGTGAAGTGAAAGTCACTCAGTCGTGTCTGACTCTTTGTGGCCTGACTCTTTGTGACCCCATGGACTGTCCATGGAATTCTCCAGGCCAGAATACTAGAGTGGATAGCCTTTCCCTTCTCCAGGGGATCTTCGCAACCCAGGAATCGAACTCAGGTCTCCCGCATTGCAGGCAGATTCTTTACCAGCTGAGCCACAAGGGAAGCCCAAGAACACTGGAGTGGGTAGCCTATCCCTTCTCCAGCAGATCTTCCTGACCCAGGGATTGAACTGGGGTCTCCTGAACTGCAGGCGGATTCTTTACCATCTGAGCTATCAGGGAAGCCTCTATACATGCTAGGCTTCAACCAGACTCTCTATTTCTGATTCATACTTTCAGTCGAGCTGTTCCTGCTGCCTAGACCACCTGCCCTCTTTCCTTTCACCTCTGCAAATTCTACTCAGCAGTTAAGGAAGGCCCACCTCCACCACCACTTCCTTCAGGGAGCCATCTGTGTCCTCCTCACCCTGACACCTGGCCTCTTCTCTGCTCCCCCAAGCTGAGAGAAACTGTTCCCCCCTCAGAAGCCCCACAGCACCTTGTCTGATCCTCTCTTAGGGCACTAGCTGCTTTCTCCCTGAAATTACAGCCACCTGGATACACAGCCCAGACCCCTTCTAGATCAGGAACTCTCTGAGGGAGGAGCTGGGTCAGATTCAGTGTTGTGTTTCTGGGCCCCTTGGTTCAGATTTCTCAGAAATATATTGAGTTGCTACTTGATAAGCCACCTTGGCGAGTAGAGCAGTGCAAGGGGAAGAACATGGTTTGTGGTCAGAGATATCTGGGCTTAGAACCCTGTTCTGGTTCTTCTCAGCTGATGCCCTTGAGCAAGTTACCTTCCCTCTCTGAGACTTGGTTTTCCTCAACCTTTTGGGAGTGAAAACAGTACTTGCTACCGTTGAGGGTTACAGTAAATGTTGAGCTAGGGTCTAAAAGCCCCCATTGTAATATGTAGCATGTGGTTGGGGTTCAACAAATGTTTGCTCATCACACCTCCTTTTGATCAGAGTGTGATAGATGGATGGATAAATGAAAGAATGAGATGAATTAGCGCAGCATCTTCTGAATGGCTGAAGCCTGAGGCGCTGGGCCTTCTCTGGCCTGGTCGCCTTGTCTGTAGGCAAACCCACCCAGCAGCCCACACCCACACCCCTCTGCTCGGTTCCCGGCCACCCCAGGCCCATAGTTTACATGCTAAAATTCCCAGAAGCTGAAACTTCCAAACAAACCCCCCAAGTTTGGATTTATCAGCCATGCTATTAAAACAGCAATTTTCAGCTGCCTAATGTTTCCAACTTCTGCTCTAATCCAGAGGGTAAATATTTACGGAGCCTGACACCACTCCTAGGCCACTTGCTCTGCTGCCAAACATTCATTTCCCTTGCAGCTCCACTGGTTTGATATTTTTAGGAGCAGGGCAGGATGGTGTGTGAGTATGTATGTGTGTGTGTATGCGTGCGTGTGTGTGTGCGTGTGTGCATGGAAAGGGGTGGGAAAGAGGCTTAGCCTACCTTGTGGCAAGTTCCTGGGTAGGGAGAGATATACGAATAATTAGGCCTTGCTACTTCCTGCTGCCCACATGTCCCCACAAATAGGGCATGAAGGTGCAGGCTCACTGCCATGCACCCAGGCCCTCAGGTATCCCTCTCCTCAACCTCCTGTTTCCTTCCACACAGACAGCTACCCGGAGCAAAGCAGCGCACAGGCCAGTTCGCTATCTACAGAGAGCAGGGAAGTGTCGAGAGAAGCAGACAGACTTGGGGGCCTACCTCAGTTTTGCCATCTGCTAAATGGGTGGCCCTGAGCATGTTCCCTTCACCACCCTGAGTCTGTTTCCTCCTGTGTGAGGTGCAGGTAAGCATTCCTGCCTCATGGTGAGAGCACTTTAGAGAATACCAAGCTCAGGGCCTGGCTTGATGTAGGGGCCCCATAAAGAGGGCTCTAGGGAGAAGAGCAGAGCAGTCTTCCATACCCACTGATATCCCAGCCACACTGGACTGGTGGTCATCTCTTAGCACCTCTGTGCCCTTGCTCATGCTCTTCTTTATGTCTGGAATCTTTGCATAAGTCAGAACATAGAGCTACCTCCTCTGAGACAGCTTCCCCTCTGGCCCTAAGAAAAACAGTAAGAAGAGTCTGTCTTTCTCATTCTCTCTCTCTCTCCCCCGCCCCCCTCATAGACTGAGAACTTATAGTGAATGAAGGCTGAGTCATATTCACGTCTACAGCCTCAGCATCTAGCAGAGAGCTAGACAAGGTACTCAATGAATCTTCCTTGCATGTATGAATATTTGTTTAATATTTATGGATTAGTTGGAAGAGGGGAAAGAGCAAAGAATGATTTTGAGCCGGAATGATCTAAGACACTTCTTTATCCCCCTTACAGGGGAAAACAATAGGAAGAGGGAAAGTATCCAACATTTATTGACTGCTCCATGCAAGTGGGGAATCATTCATTTTGTTCCCACTGCACCCCAACATTTAGAACAGTGTCATGACATTTCATGAGCTCCTACTCTGTGCTGAGCAATAGATGCTTTACATGGAATAACTCTATCGTAACAGCAGGACTATGAGGCAGGTGCCCCATTTTAGAGCTGGGGTAACTAGAGCACAGAGAGGTGAAGTCACTCAATCAAGGTCACACAGATAATGAAAAGCAGAACTGGGTTTTGAACCCAGGTAATCTGACACCAGAGACTCCACTCTTATTAGACTATCCCACATCCCTTAGTAAATACTAAAGAAATGTTTGTTGAATGAATGAATGAATGAATGCCTATTGCATTAGGCACTGTATAGGTCTTGGTTACATACATTATTTTATTGACTCCTTACAGCACCCTTTCCTTGGAGGGTAGATACATTGTTCTTCATTGTTTAGTTGAAGATGGGCATATGTGCTATGTGCTAAGTCACTTCAGTCATGGGCAACTCTTTGCGACCCCATGGGCTGTAGCCAGCCAGGCTCCTGTGTCCATGGGATTCTCCAGGTACGAATACTGGAGTGGGTTGGCATTTCCTTTTCTAGGGGATCTCCCTGACCACTGATTGAACCTGTGTCTCTTATATCTCCTGGCAAGCAGGTTCTTTACCATTGGTACCACCTGGGAAGCCCTCAGGTGAAGACACTAAAGCTCAAAGATGTAAACTGACCTGTCCCAGGTCATACAGTTGCAAAGCAGCAAAGCTGGGATATGCTTTCCATTCCCCTAGCTTGCCTTTCGGAGAAGGCAATGGCACCCCACTCCAGTACTCTTGCCTGGAAAATCCCATGGACGGAGGAGCCTCGTAGGCTGCAGTCCATGGGATCGCGAAGAATCGGACACGACTGAGCAACTTCACTTTCACTTTTCACTTTCATGCATTGGAGAAGGAAATGGCAACCCACTCCAGTCTTCTTGCCTGGAGAATCCCAGGGACGGGGGAGCCTGGTGGGCTGCCGTCTATGGGGTCGCACAAAGCTGGACACAACTGAAGCGACTTAGCAGCAGCAGCAGCAGCTTGCCTTTGGTGTCTTGCCTGGCTGGAAGCCTCAGAAAGGGACCCAAGAGGTGGTTTTGGCTCATTGCTTCATGCCGAGACAGGAGCAGGACTGCTGGAAATGACCATGGGTAGCATCCACTCACCCCTCCAGAGTGAGGATGGGGAGCTGGGCCCAGAGAGGTGAGCACTTTGCCCGAGGCCACACAGCAGCGAAACAGCAAACCTGAGTCCATGCAGTGTCCCTGCTCCCCTCCCTCTCTCGGGTCTCCCTAGGCCATCCAGGCAAGCTGGAAACCGAGAGGGGTGTAATGAGGAAGAGTCCAGCAGGGAGAAAACAGGTTGCTTCAGGGGAAGAATTCCAAACAGATTGAGCTGCAATGGCGCCCCTGTTAATAGTAGTTGCATTATCATGAGGATGTCTGGGAAGATGGTGGTGATGATGGTGATGATGAGAACATTCAGGAATGGGAAGAAGGAGGAGGAAAATCAGGCATCATGGAGCACTGCGACCAAGCCTATCAGGCTACTCTCTTTCCCTCTCAGACCAGAGTTTGTTCACCCTGTCTAAAGGAAGGACAGCCTGGGCAGGGCCACAGCAGATGGTTGTGTAGGCTGAGCCCTGCTCAAGGAGGTCTGGTGCAGGTGAACAGTGTGGGAGGCGACTGAAATTCAACCCTGCTCCCAGCAGCAGGCCATATGCCCTGCCCAAGGCTGGGTCACTCCCAGAAGAAGGCGTGGCTCTTTCTAATCCCATTAGGACTCCATGTGGGTTAGGGGTTGCCTGGAGCTGAAGCACGTGGGAGCACATACTGGGGGTGGGATAGAGAGTGGGTGCCGCAGCTCCTCTTTTCTGGCGGGGCCAGCATCCATACCTTACCTCCCTTCTGCCTTCTCTTTGGAACCAAACAGCTGTGATCTCAAATCTAGCCCCCATTATTTACTTACTTCCTAGTGATTTGACCTTGGTGCGATTACTTTACCTCCCTGGGCCTCAGTTTCCTCATCTGCAGGATGAAGCGATGTGGGGGTAGTCCAATAGCACAAATAGCATGTTGAAGAATGGCTGGCACAGAGTAGGTGATAAAAAACAAAATTAATTCCCCCACTTATCCCTCTCCCCATTTCCCTGGGTGCTAAATCTTGTTCTGTTCTTGTTTGGGGCCCAAAGCCCTTCCAGACACCTCTCCCCCATTCCCCAGGCAGCCAGGATTGGAGGAACTACTGGGCAGTTCTCCTGAGCATTTATGGCCAGGATCTAAATGTCTGGGCCAGTAATGCTCAGCCTGGCTGTCTGGGAGGCTCCCTTTGGGAACTGAGGAGGCTTCGAGATCCCTGGGCCTTTCCCTTCCCCCACTGCTCCCCCTCCCTAAGGCTGCTGAGAGGCTGGGGTGATGGATGGGGCCCTGCCTTCCCCTCACCACTTCTTTGATGAGAAGAAAGAAACGTCCACCTGAGTCTCAAATCAAAAACAGGTGAATTGCCTCGAAGTCAGGCTGGGCCCTCTCTGGGGTCTGCAAGAAGGTTGGGGGCTGAGGGAAGAAAGGGAGAATGTGATAAATCACACTGTCAGGTGGGGGTACTGCCCTCCAGCTGTGGCAGGGACCGTCAGAGGCCCCAGGTCTGCCTCACTATTAGGGTGGGCGTGTACCCATCACAAGAGGTGGGAGCAGACTGATGTCCCCATCCGCTCCCATCTCAGACTCCAGCCCAGCTCCCTCCACTTCACCAATGCTGGCCCACCCGTGGCAACACCTCCACACCCCCCGCCTCATAGCCCCAAAGCTCTCATGGCTGGGAGGTGGGAGGCGGGAGCCTTGGGGCCTCACTTCAGCTTATGGCCACCTTGCTGCATGTACTTGGCTAAATTTTTGACCCTCTTTGGATGTTGGCCTCCTTATTTGTACTGCAGGGGATGTAGATTCTGGAAGGCAGGTCAAGGGCCTTGGGTTTACACCTCAGGGCTAGAGCTCAGGGTTGAGTGGGGACTATGCAGGGCCCATAATTTTTGTTTGACTTACCTCTGCCCCAACTCTTCCAGTAATGACTCCCTACAATTATTTGCTCCAAGAGCTGCCCAGGCCCCATGAAGTCAGTGAGCCATTGTGCCGGACAGACTCCAGCATGTGGATGTTAGGGCCTATGTCCAATGCTAGCCCCTCTCCATCAGTGTAACACACAGACATGGGCAGAGCTCTGCCTGTCACACCAAGGGTCCCTAGCATTCCAAGGTGGGTGTTGAGGACAGTGGGGAATCTGCGAGAAGCAGTGCTCGGGCCTCTGGGGATTGACAGTCACTGCTGACAAGTGAAAAAAATAAAACATGAGCTGGGAGAATTCTCAGAGATCCAGGACTCCATTGTGTCGAGGGGCCAACTGAAGCCAGGGAGCGGACGGGAAAGGCCGCACAGCCCGGCAGGGCCCTGGCCGAGAGCAGGCCCCAGTCTCTGGACCCCTCCCCTACCTCTCGAGGCTGCATCTGCTAAGTGGACTGAAGAGTTTCTGACCCAGAGCCCCTCCACTCAAGTATTTCAGCCACCACTGCCTCCCCCCACCCCAACTCCCGATCTGAGCCTGAAGGGACATGCACAGATGGAGGCCCAGGCCACCGGGTGAGAGGCCACCATGGGACGAGGGCAGTGGGAGAGCAGGGTGAGAGCGGACGAGAAGGAAGAGGGAAGGTGGGAGGCCTGGGAAGAAGAGAGGAGAGGAGAAGAGGACCAGGGGAGAAAAGAGGGAGGAGAGGAGGAAGGAGTAAAAGCTGAAAGCTGATAAGGCAGAAAGGAGATGGAAGACCCGAAAGGAGATGGAAGACCCGAAAGGACGGAATTGAAACAAGGGCTCCAAGGCAGAAGACAGGCCAGGAAGGGGATGGAGGACAAGCCGGGAAGAGAGAGACACCCAGCAAGGAGGCAAGCCGGAGCATCAAGGATACTGGCTGTGCAGACGGGCAGAGAAGAAGGCTGCAGCCCAGGGGTCTCCCCTCCCTGCGTTCAGGGAGCTCCCCCAGGGGCAGTGGGGGCGAATTGAAAATGAAACACCTCGTCCCTGGGCCCAAGGATGTGACCCTCGGCAGAAGAGGATTAGGGAGGCTTCCAAGAGGAAATGGGAGGGTGACAGGAGTGGGGGGAGAGCAACACAAACTCCTGCTGCCCCCCCACCCCAGGCAGGGAGAGCGCGCGCCCTGAGCCCAGTGGAGCCGTGGAGCGCTAGTGCCCCCTTGTGGCCACTGCTCCTGGCTTGCCAGGTGGCAGCGGCCATCTGCAAAACTAGGTGGGAAGGGGCACCAGTTGGGCTTTGGACACGGGAAGGAGACAGGTGCAGCACAGAGCCCAGGGGATGGGTCAGGGACTTTGCCAGAGACCTCCAAGACTTTCAAGCATCACTAGACAGAAAAACAGTTATGCTTGAGGGTTTTCCATCAACCTCTGCCATCCTTTTAAGCAGAGCACATGAGGGGTAGACATGACGCTCTAAGGCAGGGAAAAAGAGGGCATATTCATACCTTGGAATGCCCCTCCCACCCTACTGGCACAGTTTCAGTTCTGCCATCCTGGCCTTCACTCCTCAGGGCCTGAATCTCTAGAGCAGTGTGTATGTGTGTGTGTGTGTGTGTGTCTAGGGAGTAATCTTGTGTATGTCGAGGGCTGAGGCCCCAAGCAGGGCCACCCCAAAGAGGGTGCCACACAGCCGGCTCTGGAGGCCCAGCAGGGACCTCCAGAGTCACTGGGAAGAGTCAGAAACCCTGGGTTTCACCCTGCCCCCATGGCTGTCTTGCTGTCCTATTTTGATCATACCCTTGCCCTCCCTCCAGTGGCTCAGATGGTGAAGAATGTGCCTGCAACACGAGACACTTGGGTTTGATCCCTGGGTTAGGAAGATCCCCTAGAGAGGGAAATGAGAACCCACTCCAGTATTCTTGCCTGGAGAATCCCATGGACACAGGAGCCTGGCAGGCTACCGTCCATAGGGTCACAGAGTCAGACAGGACTGAGCAGCTAACACTTTCACTTTCACTTGCCCTCTCTGGGCCTCAGGCTCCTCATTTGGAACCAAAAGGTCTTGGCCTCGATGATTTCTAAGAATCTATCCAGCTATAATCGTTTGCAATGTTACGATTCCTAAAGACAGAGCTTAAAGAAGAAATTAGTCGAAGGCTACACAGAGTTAGTACTCAGTGGTGATTTGAAGAGGCGGTTTGTATACATACAATCCTGAGGACCTAGCCCTCAGCACTGACTCCTCCAGGGCCCTCAGCAATGTGCCTGCCCCAGATCTACTCAGACAGGGCGGTAGGGTCAAAGTCAGGCCTGCTCAGTGGGCCTGGCTTGCTTGCTTTCTCACAAGGGGTCAAGGGCAAGAGGCCAACATTTCCTCAGTCCCCCACCAGGGCAGTGCATGCAAGACTTCTCAGCCGTCCATTCAGAGCCCAGGGCCTCAGGGTGGATGGAAAGTGCAAGGTCAGCAAGATCTCACCAGTGAGCCCAGCCCAGGGCAGGAGCCTCAGCGTGGAAATGGAGAAACCTGAGCCTGGCTTGGCTCCCCTAGAGAGAAGGGGAGGGGAAGGAGGGAGCGTAAGGAGGTGAAGGACAACTCAAGGAGACCCCTGGCGGGGGCACGAGAAAGCCACAAGAGGGAGCACGGAACCTTAGCCTGGGAGTGGGGAGGGCAAGGTCACCCATTTAGAGAAAAAAACAGAAAGAAGGCCGAGCAAGCGTTCATGGTTTCAGTCAGTTTGGTGCTTGAGTCTGTCTGCTAACCTGTCTTTTCCCCAGTTTCCTCATCTGTGAAATGGAGGCAATAGCATTCACCTTGCAGAGTTGCTGCGAGGAATGAAATGAGTTCATCTTTGTAAGAAGCACTTCGACTACTCCCTGGCACCTGGTGAGGGTTTTCTTTCTTTCTATTTCTATTTTTAATCCCCAGGAAATCCTGTCCCAGAGCATATCAGACCAAGGAATCCAGGAATGGTCCTAGCTGCCAAGACCCTTATATTCTTAGGTTAAAAGGAATTGGTTGTGTTCAAATCCCACACCCTGCCCGGCTCCCCCACCCTGCCCTTCTCCCCCTCCCCCGCCACCACCCTGATACAAATAGATGCATTTCAACTCAGAAAGGAAAAATGACTTGCCCAAGGTCACACAGTGAATCATACCTCAGCTGAGGTTTCTTCACTGCCAGACCTGAGCCTCGCTTTTTGTCTTTCCCCAGATGGGTGTCTTCCGGGGTCTGTGCTTGCCAGCCCTGGCCCTGAATCCTTTGTCCCAGATGGGAATCTGACAGGTGTTTCAATCAGTAGGCTATGGCCCTGAGACCAGAGCTGAGGAAGCTCAGCTTCACTTTATTGGAGGTTCTGTCTGGCACTCAGTCTGCTTCCTCACTTTTGCATCCACTGGAACCAGAGTTTTTCTCCTGCTGGAAAGAACCTTGTAGATCACTCGGTTCCCTGGCCTCCCCTTCCATCTGCCATCAGTCATCACCAGCCTCCACCTCTGGACCCCCTCCTCCAATCTCCTTGCCCCTGACTCTATTTCCCTCAGGTATTTAACCCACAATAACCTAGACCCTCCCTGGCCTCTTGTTCCCTTTCCCTGAAGGCTGGCTGTGTATGGCTTTCCAAAGCTAATTTAAGCTGGTGATTGACATGGAACAAGCCAACGAGGGAAACGGGCCTCATTCCCAGCACAGGAGCCAGGCTGCACCCACCAGGCCCACTGCGCTACCAGGTGTTGGCGTTTTCCAGGCCCCAGCTTGGGCAGCTAGGCCAGGAGAGTGTAGGGTCTGGGACTCCAACCCCCTGGGAATAGACACCTGGAGGCTCCCACCATCAGGGCCTAAGGAGCTGGAGGGCCCCTCTCACCCTTCCCACCCCAGCTCCTCCCTCCCTGTAGCCCAGCTTGGGCCAGGTTATTCCCTAGCGCCTGGGCTAGACCTGTTTCCAATGATTCACATCTATGCATTCCCACCTCACCCCTGGGAGCTAGCTCTGCACTCTTAATAGATCTTACGGTTAAGAAGTTTTTTCCTGCTACTCAGCGTTAGTGCTTAAAGTGCAGTTACACTCTGAAAATTGACCATAAAATGACACCATGGGGTCCACATTTATCCTCCAGCCACAATTCCAGACCAGCTTGGTTCAGTTTTCAGGTTGAAAAATGGCTTTTGGGGGCTTCAAACTCCACCCAAGTCCTAAATCTACCTCGGTACTTCCCCCTCGGTGGCGCCTCCCTCCCCCAGGCTGGAGGAGAGGCAGGGCCTTGGACTGCTGAGGTGGCAAGCCAGGCCCAGCTCTGCTCAGCCCATTTCCTGCCAGAATGGAGGGGGAGCAACTGTAGGAGTGTGAGGGACCAGGCCAGACCGTAGACAGTGAGGGGCACAGCCTACCCAGGCTCAGAAGCCTCCAGTGGGCCCCCTGCTGTGAAGGATGCTGGAATGAGTCCTCCCCTTCTCTGGGCAGGACCGGGGACAGGGCTGAGAGAGAGAGCTTCCTCAGTCCAGAATTCTCTGCAGGACCTCTGGGAGATAGAATAAGAAAGGGAGGAATACTGGAGATCTCCAGAGGCCCTCTGGCCCACTCCTCTGCTTCTAGGCAAGGACAGCCCTCCATTCTGTCACTCTTGGCCGCTCAGCAAGATTTGGCAGTCCTCCTGCGTGGAGTGTGCCACTCCTCAGCTGTATGGCCAGGATTGGGGAGACCTGTCAGTTTAGGGCTAAGTAAGGGCTAGACTTGGACTCACCCCGATCTGGTGGTCAGCCCTGGTGCCAGGCAGGATAAGGAGGCCCCTAACAGTACCGATGTGAGGCCGTGGGCTTCAGGGCTGGGCACTGGGGGCCGTTCCTCCAGGTCTTGGCCGCCTGTGCTATATCCGTGGCCGGTTACCTGCAGGATGACCCTCCATGGTGCTTCCCCTCCTGTTTACTCTACAAGCTTGGTTATCTGGTTCCCAAGCCCATAGCAAATTAGAAGCCATAAATCAAAAGGAGGGCAGAGGGGCTGCTGGAAGCAGGCACACTAAAAGTGTCAAGAAGTGAGAGCTGATGGCCTGACAGCAGGGGCGTAGGCAGCAAAACTAGTAAAATACAAAACAACCCCGACCAGGCACACGAGCTCAAAGATGGCAAACAAGCCAGGGCCATTTTGTGCAGGGGAAACAGTGCTAATAACACTGGGAGATTAACGACAACGTCCCCAAAGTTGCAGAAAGAGCTTGGTTATACACTGTTGAAGGAGGCAGGGAAGATAAGGAACACATTTCCTAAACACTTCCATTGAAAATGAGTTATCTTTTTTTTTTTTTTCAAGTGCACATTCATAGGACTGAAACCTCCACTCATAAGCAAAGCCTAAAGTCCAGAGGCCTCATTCCACAAGCGCTGCAGAGCAGAAGTTGGCCAAGTTCCCTGTCCCACCAAGAACCAACACATGGCAGGATGTGTCTGCTAGCTTGGGAGTCAGTCCCAAATCCAACACCATCTCCACCACTTACCATCCACAGGACCCTCAGCAAATCACTTGCCTCTCCGAACCTCAGCTGTTTCCTCTGTAAAATGTTAACAATGATACCTGCCTTGCATGGCTGTGAGGATTACATCTGGAAAACCAAAGCCCGTATATCCGGCCCCCAGTACACAGTAGTGGCTCACTCACTGTTCCCTCCTCCCCTGAGAAGTTCTCCCTAAGAACTGTGGTTCAGCCTGTCTGCCTCAGCTTGTGGAAGGACCTCAGTGAGCAGAGAGATGGCATGGGGAGCTCTGCTCTCAGACCTTTCTGTGGGGCCAGTGAGGCTCAGAGTGATGCTGGCTATGGGCGGGATTTGGGTGTGCCCAGAGATTTGGCAGGAAGAGTAGCTGAAGCCGTGAGAACTAGAGTGAGGGGCCAAGGAACCCGCTCTTTGCTTCCTCCTCCTTCTCTTCCTTCTCTTCTGATTTCCACGGTTTTTGCCTTTAAGAGCAGTTCCCTCAGACTTTGTGATCCCAATCAAGGGCAGGTGGTTCTTAAGCCAGGAAGGGTGAATAGGGGTCTACCTCCTGGGGGTCAGGTGCCAACACGTGTCATGGGAAAAGAAGCTGGCAGGCAGACATGCCTGGCACCTGCTGACCTGGGCACTTCTATTCCAGAGACACATGAGACAGGGTCCGTGTGCTTAGAGCCCAGCTTCAAGCTTGGCAGCATTGTGTTTGAAGAGCATCCTCCCATCTCTGCCATTTGGGCATGACAGCAAAGGACAGAAAGGTTGAAGGGATGGAAGACGCCTGGATCTGTCTCACCCAGGAGACAAAGGCAACGCTGGAGAGGCTGTGAAACAGTTTGGAGTTGAACTAGTCTGGTTTGGAAACCCAGACCAGTGCCATCTTTTGAGTTTCAGTTCCCCCAAAGAACATGGGCTTTGGTGGCAGACTTGGAGGTGGTGCTTTAGTAGCTAAGTTGTGTCCCACACTTGCAACCCCTTGGACTGTGGCCTGCCAGGCTGCTCTGTCCAGGGGATTCTCCAGGCAAGAGTACTGGACTAGTTCGCCATTTCCTTCTACAGGTGACAGATATACCTGGGTTGAAATTCCAACTTTACCACTTCTTCTATGATTCTGAATGGGCTTCCCTGGTGGCTCAGATGCTAAAGAATCTGCCTGCAGTGTGGGAGACCCAGGTTCGATCCCTGGGTCAGGAAAATCCCCTGGAGACAGGAATGGCAACCTGCTCCAATATTCTTGCCTGGAGAATTCCATGGACAGAGGAGCCTGGCTGGCTACAGTCCATGGGGTCGCAAGTCAGACACAACTGGGCAATTAAGACTATGACTCTGGGCAGGTTACTTCTCCTTCATAAACCTCAATTTCCTCTTCTACTTCACAGAATTGTTGAAAAGACCATGTGAATTAAAGAACTTAGCATAATGTCTGACATAACAGTTCAGTTCAGTTCAGTTCAGTTCAGTCGCTCAGTCATGTCCGACTCTTTGTGACCCCATGAATCGCAGCATGCCAGGCCTCCCTGTCCATCACCATCTCCCGGAGTTCATTCAGACTCACATCCATCAAGTCGGTGATGCCATCCAGCCATCTCATCCTCTGTCGTCCCCTTCTCCTCCTGCCCCCAATCCCTCCCGGCATCAGAGTCTTTTCCAGTGAGTCAACTCTTCGCATGAGGTGGCCAAAGTACTGGAGTTTCAGCTTCAGCATCATTCCTTCCAAAGAACATCTAGGGCTGATCTCCTCTGACATATAGTAAAAACTCAATAAATGGCATGAGTCTGCATAGCAGCCATCACTCTGAGTACAATACACAGTTTGGCTCATTTCCTTCCTCAGCAACCCTAGAGCTAGCCATTGTTATTATCATCTTTGTTTTAAAGATGTGGACACTGGTTCTAGGGGTATAAGTGACTTTTCCTATGTGCCACAGCTAGGAAGCAGGATTCAAACCCAGGCATCATGCCTCCAAAGTTTTTTGCCAGTTCTGCCAAAATGTAGATTGATTAGGTGAATGGGTACAAATGTACTTTGTCAATTCTAAACTGCTATACCAGTGTGAGGGGTGGGTTGTTATTATTTATGAATCATGTTAGCAGATAGCAGATAGTCCCTGGAAACATCCTGAATGGGAGGCTGCTGAGTGAGAGACCCCCAGGTCCCGAGGAGTCTGAGATGTCCCCAGTGCCATTCAGCAGGCTGGCTATCCCTCCGAGGCCTCCTGTTTGCTGGGTTTCCAATGACCCACGTTCCTCTCGGCCTAGGCCTTTGTGTGTGGAGCTTCTTGACTGGCACCCAGCCTCTGGAACCCAAGCCTGTGAAGGGTGGCTCGGTGCCGTGCAGCTGCCAGGAAGGGGACATCAAAGGCGCAGCACGTGGGTGAGGCAGCTCCCTGCTTTGTAAACAGCTTGTGGGCTTCTCGGTGCACAAGCACGCGTGCAAGGAAGAGGGGACTTTGGCAAGCAGGCGGGCCCAGGAGCTTGTGGGCTGGGGAGTGGCTAGGGAGGATCAGTGGGGAAGGTGGAGGGTGACAGGAAAAGATGGCAAAGGCCTGGAGGGAAGGAGGGAGAGAAGAAAGAGGTGACGTTGGTGTGGGTGGCTGGCAGGGCTTGCTCCCCGTGTTATGCTGCTTCTGGAGGGAGGCTCTGGCAGAGCTGGATGCTTAGCGTCAGGCTGCCAGAAGCCTGTGCGCCACCGTCACCCAGTGTTTCTTTTATTCATTCATTCATGCATGTGTGCGTCCATACATTCATCCAACTGTTCATTGAACCACCAAGTACGGAACAGTAGTTTAGAGCTCAGGACAGGTTGCATGTGTCAAACCCTGCCTGTACTTTTTGGCTTTGTGACTTAGGGTGAGTTGTTTGCCCCCGGTACCTCAGAGTCTGCATTTGTAAAATGGGTATAATAATAGTACTTGTTTCAGAAAGTGATTGTGAGGATTCAATAGGTTATTCCGTATGAAGTTCTTAGGATAATGCATGAAAAATGAAAGTGAAAGTCACTCAGTCATGTCCGACTCTCTGCCACCCCATGGACTGAAGCCTGCCAGGCTCCTCTGTCCATGGGATTCTCCAGGCAAGAATACTGGAATGGGTTGCCATTTCCTTCTCCAGGGGATCTTCCTAACCCAGGGATGGAACGCGAGTCTCTTGCATTGCAGGCAGACTCTTTACCGACTGAGCTACAAGGGAAGCCTGAGGATAATGCCTAGCATACAGTAAATGCTCAATAAATATTTGTTATATGTATGCATTCCCATGTGTGTATACACAGATACACGTTACATGCCAGGCCTTGTGTTAGACACTAGGAATACAGGGATAATAAGACAGACATGGTCCCTACCCTTGTGGAACTGACATTCAGTTCTAAGGTGAATGAAAGTGAAGATCCTCCTGCCATTTCTAGAATCTTCCCAAAGAGCAGAAACAGAATAAATGTTTAAACTGGCACGGCAGGGCCTGGGATGCAGCCTCTGCTTCTCTCTGCTATCTTTTCTCAACGGCTGCAGGCCAGGCCATGGGCAATGACCTGTGGGACCTCGCTCCACAGTCCTAAAGGAAACAGCCATAAGCTCAGGCGATGGTGTGACCAGTGTGGACTTTGTCCCTAGCTGACTTCTAGAATGTTTCTTTTGTGGGTGAAATGGTGAAAGAAGTTACACAAAAGAGTGGGCCAGGAAAGAAATCTATTAAAATTAATCTCTCTCTCTCTCCCCTCAGGGCTTCCCTGGTGGCTCAGAGGGTAAAAGCATCCACCTGCAATGTAGAGACCAGGTTCAATTCCTGGGTTGGGAAGATCCCCTGGAGAAGGAAATGGCAACCCACTCCAGTACCCTTGCAGGAAAATCCATGGACAGAGAAGCCTGGTAGACTACAGTCCATGGGGTCGCAAAGAGTCGACATGACTGAGCGACTTCACTTTCACTTTCTCTGTCTCCAATTTCTACATTCTTGGGCTCTCTGGATTAGCCCACGCTTAAAGACGTGCGACTGGTGTCCCTACATGTACTCATGCATAGATATATGTAAGAACACGCACACACAGACATTCATCGTCAGCGTGCACAGACAGAGCCTGGGGAAAAAAGATCATTTGAAATGAAGGCACGGAGCGGCAAAGGGCTGAGCTAAGGCCTGGACACCAGGTCAGGGTGATGGATTCAGCAGTCATGGCCTCTAGGATCAGAAATCCTGGCTACTCTCCAGTGACCACTGCCCTCACAGAGACACAGCCCACAGAATGCTTTGTATCCATGTTCCCAGAGAGTAATCAATCTGGGAAGGTAAGCAGCGTTATGACAAAAAAAAAGATTCAATGTCAAATAAGTATGGAAATGTTCAAGTTAAACCAATTATAAAAATTTTGTTTGTTTTATTGCAAGACTTGCGAGCCTTCAAAAAGCTCACTATAAACAAACCGCTGATGGGGTGTGTGTGTGTGTGTGTCGATCTATTGTGTTTCCCAAAACAAATTTGACCACAAAAGCCTTTTTCCACAGAATATTTCCAAGTAGTGCTCTTTGGGGAATGTCACCTTGAGTGCTTCTGGCAAGTCCAGGCTCAGGCTTCTTCTATGCGCCCTGCCAGATACAGATTTTTTTGCCCAGTGTTTTAAGTCTGGTATAGAGGTTGGAGAAGGAAATGGCAGCCCACTCCAGTGTTTCTGGCCTGGAGAATCCAGGGAAGGGGGGAGCCTGCTGGGCTGCGTCTAATGGGGTCGCACAGAGTCGGACTTGCCACCCAGCCTCCCACCTGGGTCAGCAACCTTCTCTCTGTCCCCCAGCGTCAGTCAGGTGTGAGACAGTAGCCGCCTCAGCTCCGTTTCAGACCTGAGGCCAACATGAGAAGCAGGCCTCCCTTGCCATAGTCTGCTCTTGAGGCAGGTTAGCTGAGGTGCTGGCCACCAGTGCCAGAGACCAAGGTTGTTCCACATGAAGGGATTTCTGTTCATTACCAACCTCAACTCATTGAGCAGCACCAGGCCCAGGAGGACTAAGGGAGAGGGCTGTGCAAATTAATGAGTGATCCCAATTTAAAATGTTCTCTCAGCCAGCAAGCTGTTCCAGCTGATCGGCTAAGGCCTGGGGATTTGAAAGTGTGGAAGTCACCCGCCCATGGGCCAGAGGCCTTAAGGCAGCCACTGCCTCCCTTGCTCCGTAAGGCAGCCCCGGCAGGAGTAGGCGTTGCCAAATGATAGCCAAATAAAAATACACAGTTACCAATTAAAATCTCAATTTCAGATAAGCCAACACTTTTTCTTTTAGTACAACGTATTGGAGTGACTGCCATTGCTTCTCAGGGGATCCTCCGACCCAGGGATCGAAGCCGGGTCTCCCGCATTGCAGACAGACGCTTTACGGTCTGAGCCACCAGGGAAGCCCATGTCCCATGCACTATTTAGGACATACTTATACTAAAAATTACTCATTCTTTATCTCAAATTTCAGTTTAACTAGATGTCTTGTATTTT